>NC_048582.1:68576978-68664478 GCF_013265735.2 Oncorhynchus mykiss
CACACACACACACACACACACACACACACACATACACACACACACACAGTCTCGCGCTGATATATATCACCTGATTTCCTATAGTTAGTGACTATAGAGATTGAGTTAGTATTTGTAGAAACACACACACACACGCGCACACACAAACAGGTGTGTGAATAGACAGACACACACTCCAGGATGTGTGTACAAATACTCAATGACTCCTGTCAAGGTTGAAGGGGCCTATAAACAATGGCAGTTAAAGGTGATACAATTTTCGGCATGCAATGTGGCCTTGTCCTCCACCACACTTACCGAGAATGAAACTGGATTGTAAAACACACAGATCAACCCAGACATCGGGTGTAGGAATGCAGAGCACACAAACTCAAACACAAAAAAAAACAAAAGTCGAGCTTTGTCATGTTTTTTTTTTCACACGTTTTGATTGAAACACTTCTCAGTAGTTGGTATTCAGACTTATCTTATGCAGGTTGCGTGGTAAGGCAAGCTGTGTGGGTGTGGCTCCCTCAAACGTTGACTACATTTAATTCAACCGGCCGAAAACATACCCACTGTGTGTCAGACAGAATTGATCAGGAGGTTTTTCATACAATTATATATATATTTTTTTCTGTCCATTTATCTAAAGCAAACCTTTTAAATACTGTTTACCGTTTTAATTTGAATTTGATCGGCACAACGTAACGTAAACTTAGTGGGAATGCGTTCAGAATGTGGACAAAGAAGTGTTTACATGTGTCTCTGTTTCAGAACCCAATGCTTAGATTTAAAACACTCAGACAACACAGCTTGTTTAAGTTCAGGGAAGCGTTCATGAATCTTTACCTGTAAAGAAAAATATTGGGTTGGAGAGCCTTTATGCACAAAATAATACAACGATGGTTTGACTCATTACCCATGGTAATGTTGGGAGACTATTGTACATAGAATTGTAATGGGGGAATAGTGTATTATAGTATAAATATACTGTATTCCCTATAATGTATTATAGTATAAATATACTGTATACCCTATAGTATATTATAGTATAAATATACTGTATACCCTATAGTATATTATAGTATAAATATACTGTATACCCTATAATGTATTATAGTATAAATATACTGTATACCCTATAGTATATTATAGTATAAATATACTGTATACCCTATAGTATATTATAGTATAAATATACTGTATACCCTATAGTATATTATAGTATAAATATACTGTATACCCTATAATGTATTATAGTATAAATATACTGTATACCCTATAGTATATTATAGTATAAATATACTGTATACCCTATAGTATATTATAGTATAAATATACTGTATACCCTATAGTATATTATAGTATAAATATACTGTATACCCTATAATGTATTATAGTATAAATATACTGTATACCCTATAGTATATTATAGTATAAATATACTGTATACCCTATAATGTATTATTGTATAAATATACTGTATACCCTATAATGTATTATAGTATAAATATACTGTATACCCTATAATGTATTATTGTATAAATATACTGTATACCCTATAATGTATTATTGTATAAATATACTGTATACCCTATGGTATATTATAGTATAAATATACTGTAAAGCCTATAGGGTATACCCTATAGTGTATTATAGTATAAATGTACTGTATATAGTGTATTATAGTATAAATATACTGTATACCCTATAGTGTATTATAGTATAAATATACTGTATAGCCTATAGTAGAAATATACTGTATACCCTCAAGTGTATTATAGTACAAATACACTGTATAGCCTACAGTATAAATATACTGTATACCCTATAGTATAAATGTACTGTATAGCCTATAGTGTATTATAGAATAAATATACTGTATACCCTATAGTGTATTATAGTATAAAAATAATGTAAACCCTATAGTATATTATAGTAGAAATATAATGTATTCCCTATAGTGTATTATAGCATAAAAATACTGTATACCCTATAGTATATTATAGTATAAATATACTGTACACCCTATAGTATTTTATAGTATTAATATACTGTATACCCTATAGTATAAAGATACTGTATAGCCTAAAGTGTATTATCGTATAAATATACTGTATACCCTAAAGTGTATTATCGTATAAATTTACTGCATACCCTATAGTATATTATAGTATAAATATACTGTATACCCTATAATGTATTATAGAATAAATATACTGTATACCCTATAGTATAAATATACTGTATAGCCTAAAGTGTATTATAATATAAATACACTGTATACCCTATAGTATATTATAGTATAAATATACTGTATACCCTATAATGTATTATTGTATAAATATACTGTATACCCTATAGTATATTATAGTATAAATATACTGTATACCCTATAGTATATTATAGTATAAATATACTGTATAGCCTAAAGTGTATTATAATATAAATACACTGTATACCCTATAGTATATTATAGTATAAATATACTGTATACCCTATAATGTATTATTGTATAAATATACTGTATACCCTATAGTATATTATAGTATAAATATACTGTATACCCTATAGTATATTATAGTATAAATATACTGTGTACCCTATAATGTATTATAGTATAAATATACTGTATACCCTATAGTATATTATAGTATAAATATACTGTATACCCTATAATGTATTATAGTATAAATATACTGTATACCCTATAGTATAAATATACTGTATACCCTATAATGTATTATTGTATAAATATACTGTATACCCTATAGTATATTATAGTATAAATATACTGTATACCCTATAGTATATTATAGTATAAATATACTGTATAGCCTAAAGTGTATTATAATATAAATACACTGTATACCCTATAGTATATTATAGTATAAATATACTGTATACCCTATAATGTATTATTGTATAAATATACTGTATACCCTATAGTATATTATAGTATAAATATACTGTATACCCTATAGTATATTATAGTATAAATATACTGTGTACCCTATAATGTATTATAGTATAAATATACTGTATACCCTATAGTATATTATAGTATAAATATACTGTATACCCTATAATGTATTATAATATAAATACACTGTATACCCTATAGTATATTATAGTATAAATATACTGTGTACCCTATAATGTATTATAGTATTAACATACTGTATACCCTATAGTACATAATAGTATAACTCTAATGTATTCCCTACTGCCCACATTGAACATGGAACTGTGTGATAACAACAACAAGTATTGTGCGATCTGTCAGGATCAAAACAGTTTGATCTGTGCTCCATAGTTCTTTAGTTAGCGTTCACGTCCAATTTGTATTACATGAAAACATAATCCATTTGTACTAGTGATCCTCAGCAACGACCACAATGGAAGCGACAGAATTGACTTAGAGGAAGCAAGTAAACAAGTAAACAATACATTGGAATGATACGAAAAAGTAGGTTATCAAACTGAGGGGAACGAACAGTCAATTGGTAGGTAAATACGTGTTTTTTTTTTTTACTGACAGTCACTACTGAGCGTGGCTAATATTTATTAACAGGATAAAACAGGAAGAAAACCAATTAGAATTCATATGACTACAACAACAAAAAATTTGCATTGGGAAAAGTTTTATCAAATCAACCTGTGTATTATACATGAAACGCATGCATTTGACCTTCACACAAAACCTCTTAAAAATGCATATACACAGGTGATATAGTGTCTTATCAGACTTGCTGAGGCATTCATAACTACCCATTGCTTTTTCCTTCCATGTTTGACCCATAATGGTTTAGCGATAGAATTCGTTGCTCACAAAACGTTGGTTAGTAGCTGCATCCAGAGGGTCATGCGTACGTTTCAAAGGAGGTTAATAAAAGGTCAAAGGTTAGAGGTGACCGACGATCATCACGGACATAACCTTTGAGCCTGGCCCCACATTGCCGTGTTTATACTTACAAAGAAAATGCCTCCCTCCACCTTCCGGGCTCTTCTCTGACATGACACCTTTACAAATAAAATACAAATGTTCACAGTTTCAATGATTCATTTATTCATTTATTCATTTATTCATTTATTCATTTATTCATTTATTCATTCATCCTGTGATGTTTTTTCCAAATAATGACTCGTTCACAGAACAACAACAACATAGTTTCCATTTTCCCATTCGCACACTGTTTATCATCTCTTTATTTATCCAGACAATCCCTTTGAAAATGAAATTAAAGAATTTACCATCGATAACCTTTTTTTCAAGGCGATTCCTAACTTTGCCAAAGACAGCAACAATGCACAATCTGATGTTCACACTTGTACAATTCCCTCTCGCGGAACGACTAGGTTTTTATAGCAGTCAGCTACTGTCCTGCCTTCGTATTTCAGAAGGCTTTAATACTACAGAATGCCCCTTGAGAGAGATGAGAGTTTCATTGCTGCTGATCCTCTTTCTATAATACCTTTACAGTATTAGGATGGCTTGACTGTGTGTGTAGCAGGACAACTGATTGCCCACCTCAACAACAGCCCCTTCACATTACACTCCATGCAGTTCGGCTTCAGAGCGAAACACTCCACAAAAACGACCCACTGCTTTCTTCTGGAAAATGTGAAGTCCAAGATGTACAAAAGGGGGTGTTGTTGGGACTGTGTTTCTGGACCTAAGGAAGGCTTTTGATACTGTTAATCATGAGATTATCATCACAAAATTGTCCAAGTTCACCCCCCCCCCCCCCCCCCCCCCCCCCCCCGATGCCTTGAGATGGATGAAATCATACCTTGAAGGCAGAACTCAGTGTGTCAGAGTGAGCAATGAGCTGTCGCCCACACGTAGCTATGATGTGGGCGTGCCCCAAGGGTGAATACTGTTCAGCCTGTACATTAATGATCTGCCTTCTGTCTGTGTGTGCATGCAAAGAGCAAACAACAAGCTGCACAAGAACTCACTACTGTAATGGTCCAGGTTACAAAGTGGCTCAGTGACTCACTACTGTAATGGTTCAGGTTACAAAGTGGCTCAGTGACTCACTACTGTAATGGTCCAGGTTACATAGTGGCTCAGTGACTCACTACTGTAATGGTTCAGGTTACAAAGTGGCTCAGTGACTCACTACTAAAAAAATAAAAATATTTTTTTGCGATGTGATTTAACTCTTGAATATGTTACATGTTTTGGAGAGACCTTTCTGTGCAAAGTTATATGACTATTAATTAAGTTACATCTTTTGGAGAGACCTTTTTATGCAAAATGATATGACTATTAATTAAGTTACATCTTTTGGAGAGACCTTTCTGTGCAATATTATGTAACTATTAAATATGATTGAGCTTTTGGAGAGACCTTTTTATGCAAAATGATATGACTATTAATTAAGTTACATCTTTTGGAGAGTCCTTTCTGTGCAATATGCTATAACTCCATCCCCAAGGTATTTCAGCTCTAAGAATAGGGTCTCTCCCATATCGTCCCTAAGAGGGGTGCATCACGTCATGCCAGGATATTTGAGAGGGCTGAACCACTGACGTGATCTCCCTGTCTGATTTCGCACCTTCATGGGAACGTGCGGCGGTGGAGGTATTTGTGGGGTATTCTCTGCTTTGTCTCAGGGTAGGAAGTTAGTGGTCTGTTGATATCCCTCTGGTGCCGTGGGGGATATGTGCTTTGTCTCAGGGTAGGAAGTTAGTGGTCTGTTGATATCCCTCTGGTGCCGTGGGGGATATGTGCTTTGTCTCAGGGTAGGAAGTTAGTGGTCTGTTGATATCCCTCTGGTGCCGTGGGGGATATGTGCTTTGTCTCAGGGTAGGAAGCTAGTGGTCTGTTGATATCCCTCTGGTGCCGTGGGGGATATGTGCTTTGTCTCAGGGTAGGAAGTTAGTGGTCTGTTGATATCCCTCTGGTGCCGTGGGGGATATGTGCTTTGTCTCAGGGTAGGAAGTTAGTGGTCTGTTGATATCCCTCTGGTGCCGTGGGGGATATGTGCTTTGTCTCAGGGTAGGAAGTTAGTGGTCTGTTGATATCCCTCTGGTGCCGTGGGGGATATGTGCTTTGTCTCAGGGTAGGAAGTTAGTGGTCTGTTGATATCCCTCTGGTGCCGTGGGGGATATGTGCTTTGAAAAAGTGGGTGGGATTATATCCTGCCTGGGAATGGCCCTGTCCTGGGGTAACTTCAGACAGGGCCACGGTGTCCCCTGACCCTCCCCCCCCCTCCCCTCCCCGGTCTCCAGTATCATTGCTGCAATAGTGTATGTGCCTGGGGGCGGGGGGGGGGGGGGGGGGGGGGTCTAGTCTGTCCTATCTGGTGTAATTCTCCTGTCTTATCTCGTATCCTGTGTGATCCTGGGTATTTGATATTCGGGATTTTATAAGGAAAAGCAAAAGCAGCAGCTACTCTTCCTGGGGTCCAAACAAAACAGGGAACATAATACAGAACATTTATAGACATGGACAGCTCAAGGACAGAACTACAGGGCTGCCCAACCATCTTCCTGGAGATCTACTGTCCTGTGGGTTTACAGTCCAACCATCTTCCTGGAGATCTACTGTCCTGCGGGTTTACAGTCCAACCATCTTCCTGGAGATCTACTGTCCTGTGGGTTTATAGCCCAACCATCTTCCTGGAGATCTACTGTCCTGCGGGTTTACAGTCCAACCATCTTCCTGGAGATCTACTGTCCTGTGGGTTTACAGTCCAACCATCTTCCTGGAGATCTACTGTCCTGCGGGTTTACAGTCCAACCATCTTCCTGGAGATCTACTGTCCTGTGGGTTTACAGCCCAACCATCTTCCTGGAGATCTACTGTTGTAACGATTCTCGTTGGTGGAAGGAGAGAAGGACCAAAATGCAGCGTGATAAGTGTTCGTCATATTTTAATTGAAAAACTGAACACCACACAAAATGACAACGAAGAGAAAACGAAACAGTTCTGCCAGGTGAACCAGACACTAAACAGAAATGAAACACCCAGAACCAAAAAGGGGGAAACAGGCTACCTAAGTATGAATCTCAATCAGAGACCACGAACGACACCTGCCTCTGATTGAGAACCATACTAGGCCAAACACATAGAAATATAGCAACATAGAAAAAGGAACATAGACTACCCACCCCAACTCACGCCCTGACCAACCTAACACAAAGACATAAAAAAGGAACTAAGGTCAGAATGTGACAACTGTCCTGTAGGTTATCAGTCCAACTCTCTTCCTGGAGATCTACTGTCCTATGGGTTTTCAGTCCAAACCTCTTCCTGGAGATCTACTGTCCTGTAGGTTTTCAGTCCAACCTTCTTCCTGGATATCTAATGTCCTGTAGGTTTTCTGCCTCAGCCTCTTCCTGGAGATCTACTGTCCTGTAGGTTTCCAGTCCAACCCTCTTCCTGGAGATCTACTGTCCTGTAGGTTTTCAGTCCAACCTTCTTCCTGGAGATCTACTGTCCTGTAGGTTTTCAGTCCAACCCTCTTCCTGGAGATCTACTGTCCTGTATGTTTTCAGTCCAATCCTCTTCACATTTCGATGAAACATGGTGCAGCTGTCATGCCCTGGCCATAGAGAGGCTTTTATTCTCACTTTGGTTAGGCCAGGGTGTGACTAGGGTGGGCGTTCTAGTTTCTTTATTTCTATGTTTTCTATTTCTTTGTTTTTGGCCGAGTGTGGTTCCCAATCAGAGGCAGCTGTCTATCGTTGTCTCTGATTGGGAATCATATTTAGGCAGCCTTTTCCCCACCTGTGTTTTGTGGGTAGTTGTTTTCTGTATAGTTTATTTGCCTTACAGAACTGTTCATTTTTCATTTTGTTCGAGTGTTTTGATCAATAAAAATCAGGAACACTTACCAGGCTGCACTTTGGTCTGATCCTCATTACAACGAGAGCCCCAAAATTGCCCTCGCTGGAAGCCTGCGTTTCAGACATAAGGAAGTGGGTGGCTGCAAACATTCTACTTTTAAACTCGGACAAAACGGAGATGCTTGTTCTTGGTCCCAAGAAACAAAGAGATCTTCTGTTGAATCTGACAATTCATCTTGATGGTTGGGCAGCCCTTGACATGCATTATATATTTTTTTTTACAAAAGGCACACGCAACCTACATATCAATTCATACACACAAACTATCTAGGTCCAATAGGGGAGAGGCGTTGTGCCGTGAGGTGTTGCTTTATCTGCTTTTGAGCGATATGAGATGGAAGGAAGTTCCATGCAATAATGGCTCTATATAATACTGTTCACTTTCTGGAATTTGTTCTGGATTTGGGGACTGTGAAAAGACCCCTAGTGACATGTCTGTTGGGGTAAGTGTGTGTGTCAGAGATGTTTGTAAGCTGACTATGCAAACAAGTGGGGATTTTCAACACAATGTTTCAATCGGGCTCCCGAGTGGCGCAGCGGTCTAAGAGACTGCATCTCAGTGCAAGAGTCCCTGGTTCAAATCCAGGCTGAATCACCTCTGGCTGTGATGGGGAGTCCCGCGGGGCACAATTGGCCCAGTGTTTTCCGGGGTAGGTCGTCATTGTAAATAAGAATTTGTTCCTGACTTGCCTAGTTAAATATAAGAGCATTTTCCCCAATACTTTCAGTCCCCTAAAATGGGTGGGACCATGTGCAAAGTGCTGGAATTTACCTGATGTGGGTGAAAATCCCCTCAAATTAAAGCCAACAGTCTGCACTTTAACATCATAGTCGTTTAATTTCCAATCCAAAGTGCCGGAGTACAGAGTCAAAACACTGTCCCAATACTTTTGTAGCTCACTGTATGTAACCTCCGTCATATTCCGCTCAGTGTTTTCTCCTTACACAAGGAGAACATACTACGTATAGAATCACAATGCTCCTGTGAGAGTTATGTCTGCCCATCGGACAGGTCTGTTTAATAACTGGGATCACAGGATTATGAGTCATGATATGGTATTTACATAACTCAAAACCAGACACGCTCCATAGTGGACACCAGGGAAAGACGAGAGGAGAGGAGAGGAGAGGAGGGGAGAGGAGGGGAGGGGAGGCGAGAGACGAGACGGGGAGGGAAGGGGAGGAGAGGAGAGGAGAGGAGGGAAGGGAAGGGAAGGGAAGGGAAGAGGAGAGGAGAGGAGAGGAGAGGAGAGGAGAGACGAGACGGGGAGGGGAGGGGAGGAGGGGAGGGGAGAGGAGAGACGGGGAGGGGAGGGGAGAAGAGGAGAGGAGAGACGAGGAGGAGAGGAGAGGAGGGGAGGGGAGAAGAGAAGAGAAGAGACGATGAGAGGAGAGGAGAGGAGAGGAGATGAGGAGAGGAGAGTACATGACAGACAAAAGGGGGAAAGAGGTATGAGAGGAGAAAGGAGAAAGATAAGGAGAGGGGGAAATTATAATGACAAAGAAGAGAGATATGAGAGGAGGTTAGGATAACGAGAAAGCTGGGAGAAGGAGACCAGAGAGAGAGGAGAAGATAGAGGATAACAGAGAGAGAGGAGAAGGTAGAGGAGAACAGAAAGAGGGAAAACATTATGTGAGCACAGAAGAGGTGCAGGGGAAGTAACATAAACTGGTGGGGGGGTAGATAAAGGGGGAAGAGAAACAGGGGGAGAGGAGAGATGGGAATCAGGGGGAGAGGAGAGATGGGAATCAGGGGGAGCAGAGAGAAGAGAAACGGGGGAGAGGGGAGAGGATAAACAAACAAGAGAGAGTATAGTATAGTGTTTACTATACTGCACCACTACAGTAGAATAGTGTTTACTATACTACACCACTACAGTAGAATAGTGTTTACTATACTGCACCAATACAGTAGAATAGTGTTTACTATACTGCACTACTACAGTAGAATAGTGTTTACTATACTACACCCCTACAGTAGAATAGTGTTTACTATACTACACCACTACAGTAGAATAGTGTTTACTATACTACACCACTACAGTAGAATAGTGTTTACTATACTGCACCACTACAGTAGTATAGTGTTTACTATACTACACCACTACAGTAGAATAGTGTTTACTATACTGCACCACTACAGTAGAATAGTGTTTACTATACTGCACCACTACAGTAGAATAGTGTTTACTCTACTACACCACTACAGTAGAATAGTGTTTACTATACTGCACCACTACAGTAGTATAGTGTTTACTATACTACACCACTACAGTAGAATAGTGTTTACTATACTGCACCACTACAGTAGAATAGTGTTTACTATACTGCACCACTACAGTAGAATAGTGTTTACTCTACTACACCACTACAGTAGAATAGTGTTTACTATACTGCACCAATACAGTAGAATAGTGTTTACTATACTACACCACTACAGTAGAATAGTGTTTACTCTACTACACCACTACAGTAGAATAGTGTTTACTATACTACACCACTACAGTAGAATAGTGTTTACTAATCTACACCACTACAGTAGAATAGTGTTTACTCTACTACACCCCTACAGTAGAATAGTGTTTACTCTACTACACCCCTACAGTAGAATAGTGTTTACTCTACTACACCCCTACAGTAGAATAGTGTTTACTCTACTACACCCCTACAGTAGAATAGTGTTTACTCTACTGCACCCCTACAGTAGAATAGTGTTTACTCTACTACACCCCTACAGTAGAATAGTGTTTACTCTACTACACCCCTACAGTAGAATAGTGTTTACTCTACTACACCACTACAGTAGAATAGTGTTTACTCTACTACACCCCTACAGTAGAATAGTGTTTACTCTACTACACCCCTACAGTAGAATAGTGTTTACTCTACTGCACCACTACAGTAGAATAGTGTTTACTAATCTACACCACTACAGTAGAATAGTGTTTACTCTACTACACCCCTACAGTAGAATAGTGTTTACTCTACTACACCCCTACAGTAGAATAGTGTTTACTCTACTACACCACTACAGTAGAATAGTGTTTACTATACTACACCACTACAGTAGAATAGTGTTTACTCTACTACACCACTACAGTAGAATAGTGTTTACTATACTGCACCACTACAGTAGAATAGTGTTTACTCTACTGCACCACTACAGTAGAATAGTGTTTACTCTACTGCACCACTACAGTAGAATAGTGTTTACTCTACTACACCCCTACAGTAGAATAGTGTTTACTATACTGCACCACTACAGTAGAATAGTGTTTACTATACTGCACCACTACAGTAGAATAGTGTTTACTCTACTACACCCCTACAGTAGAATAATGTTTACTCTACTGCACCCCTACAGTAGAATAGTGTTTACTCTACTACACCCCTACAGTAGAATAGTGTTTACTATACTACACCACTACAGTAGAATAGTGTTTACTCTACTACACCCCTACAGTAGAATAGTGTTTACTATACTACACCCCTACAGTAGAATAGTGTTTACTCTACTACACCCCTACAGTAGAATAGTGTTTACTCTACTACACCCCTACAGTAGAATAGTGTTTACTCTACTACACCCCTACAGTAGAATAGTGTTTACTATACTGCAACACTACAGTAGAATAGTGTTTACTATACTGCACTACTACAGTAGAATAGTGTTTACTCTACTACACCCCTACAGTAGAATAGTGTTTACTCTACTACACCCCTACAGTAGAATAGTGTTTACTCTACTACACCCCTACAGTAGAATAGTGTTTACTCTACTGCACCCCTACAGTAGAATAGTGTTTACTATACTACACCACTACAGTAGAATAGTGTTTACTATACTGCACCACTACAGTAGAATAGTGTTTACTATACTGCACTACTACAGTAGAATAGTGTTTACTCTACTACACCCCTACAGTAGAATAGTGTTTACTATACTACACCACTACAGTAGAATAGCGTTTACTATACTGCACCACTACAGTAGAATAGTGTTTACTCTACTACACCCCTACAGTAGAATAGTGTTTACTCTACTACACCACTACAGTAGAATAGTGTTTACTCTACTACACCACTACAGTAGAATAGTGTTTACTAAACTACACCACTACAGTAGAATAGTGTTTACTATACTACACCACTACAGTAGAATAGTGTTTACTATACTGCACCACTACAGTAGAATAGTGTTTACTATACTACACCACTACAGTAGAATAGTGTTTACTATACTACACCACTACAGTAGAATAGTGTTTACTATACTGCACCACTACAGTAGAATAGTGTTTACTATACTGCACCACTACAGTAGAATAGTGTTTACTATACTGCACTACTACAGTAGAATAGTGTTTACTCTACTACACCCCTACAGTAGAATAGTGTTTACTATACTACACCACTACAGTAGAATAGTGTTTACTATACTGCACCCCTACAGTAGAATAGTGTTTACTATACTGCAACACTACAGTAGAATAGTGTTTACTATACTGCACTACTACAGTAGAATAGTGTTTACTATACTGCACCACTACAGTATCATGTAGTGATTGCCATGTTAACATAAAGCAGTATATTTGTGGAAAGCCATTTGCTTCCTGAACAAAGATGGATTTTAACACTCTTTAAAATATTTACTAAATTAAAGCCCTGTCCATTAAATGTAATCTATCTAACCTGAACGGTCTTACACTATACTAGCATTAATAGTATACATTGATATTGTATTTACTCTCTTCAGGATACTAAGATAGTAGTACTCTCCTTTTGCACTTAAATGGCACTTCCACAGATCCACAGCAAGTTCACTAGAGAAATTAGAGGATTTTATTAAAGTATAAACCTCTTTGTGCTGGTTTCTTGGACACAGACACAGTCTAGTCCTAGACTGTAGCAAATTCATCAATGGGGATTCTGCATTGATTCAAGACTTGATTTAATCTGTTTCCCGGCATCCCTAAGGGAACTACAGTAAACGGAATGGATTAAAAACTATGTAACTAACCTGAACTGATTAGTTATTAAACTAATATCATCATAGACATTGCTGACTATACTAAATGGCTATACCTAAAATCAAATCGAATCAAATCCAACTTTATTTGTCACACGCACCGAATACAACAAGTGTAGACTTTACCGTGAAATGCTTTACTTACAAACCCTTAAACAACAGTGCAGTTTTAATAAAATATTTACCCAATAAACTAAAGTAAAAAAAATAACAAAAAGTAACACAATAACATAACAATAACGAGGCTATATACATGAAAAAATGTGTCATAACCCTTGTTTTGTCACTGTAAAGTGTGCCGGTATAGTCAGTCTTCTGATTCAGAGGTAAACAAAACACAGACCTTGCTCAACTCCCACCTCAAAAAACAAGGACATTAAATCTTTATACTCTCTTTGGATAATTCATTCCAATCATTTAAAAGTTAACAGCAGGTATTCTGCATGTAAGTTTAAGTATTTTGATATGTTGATTGTTGATTTGTTTTACTAGAATTTAGATAACCTTTATAAGAAAAATTGCTATCTTATAGCCTCCAGCTGCAATGTCAAACTGAACTAGTCAAAGATTATTTTGTCAGTGTGCGGGGGTACAGGTTAGAGGTCATTTGTACATGTAGGTAAGGGTGAAGAGACTATGCAGAGATGATAAACAGCGAGTAGCAGCAGTGTACAAAACAAATGGAGGGGGGTCAATGTAATAGTCCGGTGGCCGTTTGATTAGTTGTTCAGCAGTCTTATGGCTTGGGGGGTAGAAGCTGGTAAGGAGCCTTTTGGTCCTAGACTTGGCGCTCCGGTACCACTTGCCGTGTGGCAGCAGAGCAAACTGTCTATGACTTTGGCTTTCCTCTGACACCGCCTATTATTATAGGTCCTGGATTGCAGGATGCTTGGCCCCAGTGATGTACTGGGCCGTACTCTATACCCTCTGTTGCGCCTTATGGTCAGATGCCGAGCAGTTGCCATACCAGGCTGTGATGTAACCGGTCAGGATGCTCTCGATGGTGCAGCTGAATAACTTTTTGAGGATCTGGGGACTGATGTCATCATCTTTTCAGTCTCCTGAAGGGAAAAGGTTATGTTGTGCCCTCTTCACGACTGCCTTGGTATGTTTGGACCATGATAGATGGTTGGTGATGTGGACACCAATGAACTTCAAACTCTCGACCTGCTCCACTACAGCCCCGTTGGTTTTAATGGGGGCCTGTTTGGCCCGCCTTTTCCTGTAGTCCACAATCAGCTCCTTTGTCTTGCTCACAATGATGGAGAGGTTGTTGTCCTGTCACCACGCTGCCAGGTCTCTGACCTCCTCCCTATAGGCTGTCTCATCATTGTCGGTGATCAGGCCTACCACTGTTGTGTCATCAGTAAACTTAATGATGTTGTTCGAGTTGTGTTTGGCCACACAGTAAACAGTGTTGAGGATCAGCGTGGCAGACGTGTTGTTGCCTACCCTTACCACCTGGGGGCAGCCCGTCAGGATGTCCAGGATCCAGTTGCAGAGTGGGATGTGTTTAGTCCCAGGGTCCTTAGCTTAGTGATGAGCTTGGTGGGCACTATGGTGTTGAACACTGAGCTGTAGTCAATAAACAGCATTCTCACATAGGTGTTCCTTTTGTCCAGCTGGGAATGGGCAGTGTGGAGTGCGATTGGGGCGGTATACGAATTGGAGTGGATCTAGGGTTTCCGGGAGGATTCTGTTGATGTGAACTAGGACCAGCCTTTCAAAGCACTTCATGGCTACCGACGTGAGTGCTACGGGGAGGTAATCATTTAGGCAGGTTATCTTCACTTCCTTGGGCACAGGGACTATGGTGGTCTGCTTGAAACATGTAGGTATTACAGACTCAGTCAGGGAGAGGTTGAAAACGTCAGTGAAGACACTTGCTAGTTGGTCAGTGAATGCTTTGAGTACACATCCTGGTAATCCATCTGGGCCGGCGGCTTTGTGAATGTTGACCTGTTTAAAGATCGTGCCCACATCTACCGAGAGCGTTATCACACAGTCCTCCAGAACAGCTGGTGCTCTCAAGCATGCTTCAGTGTTGCTTGCCTCGAAGCGAGCATAAAAGGCATTTAGCTCGTCTGGTAGGCTTGAGTCACTTGGCAGCTCACGTCAGGGTTTCCCTTTGTAGTCCGTAATAGTTTTCAAGCCCTGCCACATCCGATAACCATCAGAGCCAGTGTAGTAGGATTCCATCTAAATCCTGTGTTTGACGCTTTGCTTGTTTGATGGTTCGTCTGAGGGCATAGGAGCTACCGCTCCTTGAAAGCGGCAGCTCTAGCCTTCAGGTCGATGCAGATGTTGCCTGTAATCCATGGCTTGTGGTTGGGATATTTACGTACGGCAACTGTGGGGACGACGTTGTCGATGCACTTATTGATGAAGCCGATGACTGAGTTGGTATACTCCTCAATGCCATTGGATTAATCCCGGAACATATTCCAGTCTGTGCAAAACAGTCCTTTAGCTTAGCATCTGCTTCATCTGACCATTTCCTTAGTGAGCAAGTCACTGGTAAGCAGGAATCAGGAGGATAGAATTACGGTCAGCTTTGCAAAATGGAGGGCGAGGGACAGCTTTGTACGCATCTCTGTGTGTGGAGTAAAGGTGGTCTAGAGTTATTTTTCCTCTGCTTGCATATGCAACATGCTGGTAAAAATTTGGAAAACAGATTTAAGTTTATCTGCGTTAATGTTCCCAGCCACTAGGAGTGCCGCTTTTGGGTGAGCATTTTCTTGTTTGCTCATGGCCTTGTAGAGTTTGTTGAGTGCGGTCTTGGTGCCAGCACTGGTCTGTGGTGGTAAATATATGGCTACGAATAATATAGACTCTCTTGGTAGATTATGTTGTCTACAGCTTATCATAAGGTACTCTACCTCAGGTGAGTAATACCTCGAGACTTCTTTAAAATATTAAACATCGCGCTCCAGCAAAAATTGACAAATAAACACCCCCCCACCCCTCGTTTTACCAGACGTAGCTTCTCTGTTCTGCCAGTGATTTGAAAATCCCTCTAGCTCTATATTATCCGTGTCATCGCTCAGCCACAACTTGGTGAAACATAAGATATTACAGTTTTTAATGTCTTGTTGGTAGGATCATTGTAATCGTAGATCATCAGTTTTATTTTCCATTGATTGCATGTTAGCAAGTAGAATTGATAGCAGTGGGATTTTAATCACTCGCCTACGGATTTCAGAATGCTGCCTGATCTGCTTCCTTTTTCCCTCAGTCTTTTCTTCACGCAAATGACGGGGATTTGGGCTTGTTCCCTGGAGAGCAGTATATCTTTCTTGTTGGACTCATTAAAGGAAAAATAAATAAATTAAAGTTGGACTTGTTAAAGGAAAAAGTTTCTACCCGTTTGTGGTGAGTAATCCCAGTTCTGATGTCCAGAAGTTTTTTTTTGGTCATAAGAGATGGTTGTAGTAACATTATGTACAAAATACGTGAAAAAATAAGTAAAAAACACTAAATATACTAAATGGCTATACTAAATGACTCTTCTAAATGGCTATACTAAATGGCTATACTAAATGACTCTTCTAAATGGCTATACTAAATGACTCTTCTATATGGCTATACTAAATGACTACACTAAATGGCTATACTAAATTACCATTCTAAATGGCTATACTAAATGACTCTTCTAACTGGTTATGCTAAATGACTCTTCTAAATGGCTATACTAAATGACCATTCTAAATGGCTATACTAAATGACTATACTAAATGGCTATACTAAATGACTATACTAAATGACCATTCTAAATGGCTATACTAAATGACCATTCTAAATGGCTATGCTAAATGACTATACTAAATGACCATTCTAAATGGCTATACTAAATGACCATTCTAAATGGCTATACTAAATGGCTATACTAAATGGCTATACTAAATGACTATACTAAATGGCTATACTAAATGACTATACTAAATGGCTATACTAAATTACTATACTAAATGGCTATACTAAATGACTATACTAAATGACCATTCTAAATGGCTATACTAAATGACTATACTAAATGGCTATACTAAATGAGTATACTAAATGACCATTCTAAATGGCTATACTAAATGACTATACTAAATGGCTATACTAAATGACTATACTAAATGGCTATACTAAATGACCATTCTAAATGGCTATACTAAATTACCTTTCTAAATGGCTATACGAAATTACTATTCTAAGTGGCTCTACTAAATGGCTATAGTAAATGGCTATATTACATGGCTATACTAAACGACCATACTAAATGGCTATATTACATGGCAATACTACATTACCATACCAAATTACCATACCACATGACCATACTAAACGACCATACTAAATTACCATTCTAAATGGCTGAGCTGCAGGCAGTTAGATTTGAGTATGTCATTTTAGGTCGAAAATTGAAAAAAAAGGGGCTAATCCTTTTAAAATAGGTGCCCTTGGAATAATACTCAACAAGTACAGATTACACAACTGTTATCAACTCTCTCACGAGTCACAAACACACACACACACTGCATGTGTACATGTGCACACAGACACAGACATGCACGCATACATAGGAGCACTCTCTCCCCCTCTCACTCTCCAATATCTTTCCACTCTCTCTCTCTCTCACTCCCCCTCTCTCACTCTCCCCTCTCACTCTCCCCCCCCCCCCCCCCCCCAGTGTGTTATAGGTGTTTACAGTATTTACTGTAAAGCAGATTACAAGGTAGGAGTTTCTGTTTTGAGAACACCTGACAGTCTCACAGGCATTCACCTCCAAAACTATTGGCACCCTTGATAAAGATGAGCAAGAATAGACTGTATAAAATTTACAATGCAAATACTGAGCCTTATTGTACACGGGGGGAAAAAAGTACAGTTAGATTATTTTGTTAGCCTACAATATAGCTCAGTATTCATATAATATTTTTTTTACAGTTATTTTTACTCATCTTTATCAAGGATACCCAAAAATGTTGGAGGTGACGGTACATATGCCCCTGCTAAGCTAGGTGGGAGACATAAACACAGAGTAGATGTAGGCCTAGAGCCTGGTCCCCGAGAGCAGAGCGTGTGATGACTAACCTTAGTGTTAAAAGATAGAGATGGACAGAGAGAAAGAGAAATAGGGAAAGGAGAGAATAAAATATTGAGAAAGAAAATTTAAGAAATAGAAAGCGCGAGAGAAACAGGAAGCAGTTTCAGATTGTCAAATAGAAAGCATGAGAGAAACAGGAAGCAGTTTCAGATTGTCAAATTGAAAGAATGAGAGCAATAGGAAGCAGATTCAGATTGACAAATAGAAAGCAGGAGAGAAACAGGAAGCAGTTTCAGATTGTCAAATAGAAAGCAGGAGAGAAACAGGAAGCAGTTTCAGATTGTCAAATAGAAAGCATGAAAGAAACAGGAAGCAGTTTCAGATTGTCAAATAGAAAGCAGGAGAGAAACAGGAAGCAGTTTCAGATTGTCAAATAGAAAGCATGAAAGAAACAGGAAGCAGTTTCAGATTGTCAAATAGAAAGAGAACAAGGAATGTTTTGAAAATATAGAGGGGGGAGTGAGAGACGTGTTCAATTTGTTTTATTTATTCAGGGGAGCCACACCACTAATAAACTACAACACTAATAAACCACCACACTAATAAACTACAACACTAATAAACCACACCACTAAGAAACTACAACACTAATAAACCACAACACTAATAAAACACAACACTAATAAACCACAACACTAATAAACCACAACACTGATAAACCACAACACTACTAAACCACCACAACACTACTAAACCACAACACTCATAAACCACAACACTAATAAACCACAACACGACTAAACCACAACACTACTAAACCACAACACAAATTAACCACAACACAAATTAACCACAACACTTATAAACCACAACACTAATAAACCACAACACTAATAAACCACAACACTAATAAACCACAACACTAATAAACCACAAAACTACTAAACCACAACACTACTAAACCACCACACTAATAAACCACAACACTAATAAACCACAACACTAATAAACCACAACACTAATAAACCACAAAACTACGAAACCACAACACTACTAAACCACAACACTAATAAACCACAACACTTATAAACCACAACACTAATAAACCACAACACTAATAAACCACAACACGACTAAACCACAACACGACTAAACCACAACACTAATAAACCACAACACTAATAAACCACAACACGACTAAACCACAACACTAATAAACCACAACACTAATAAACCACAAAACTACTAAACCACAACACTACTAAACCACCACACTAATAAACCACAACACTAATAAACCACAACACTACTAAACCAACCACAACACTAATAAACCACAACACTAATAAACCACAAAACTACTAAACCACAACACTACTAAACCACCACACTAATAAACCACAACACTAATAAACCAACCACAACACTAAGAAACTACAACACTAATAAACTACAACACTAATAAACACAACACTAATAAACCACAACACTAATAAACCACAACACTAATAAACCACAACACTAATAAACTACAACACTAATAAAACACAACACTAATAAACCACAACACTAAGAAACCACAACACTAATAAACCACAACACTAATAAACCACAACACTAATAAACTACAACACTAATAAAACACAACACTACTAAACCACCACAACACTAAGAAACTACAACACTAATAAACTACAACAATAATAAACTACAACACTGATAAACTACAACACTAATAAACCACAACACTAATAAACCACCACACTAATAAGCCACAACACTAATAAACTACAACAATAATAAACCACAACACTAATAAACCACAACACTACTAAACCACAACACTACTAAACCAACCACAACACTAATAAACCACAACACTAATAAACCACAACACTAATAAACCACAACACTACTAAACCAACCACAACAGTAATAAACCACAACACTACTAAACCAACCACAACACTAATAAACCACAACACTACTAAACCACCACACTAATAAACCACAACACTACTAAACCACCACACTAATAAACCACAACACTAATAAACCACAACACTACTAAACCAACCACAACACTAATAAACCACAACACTAATAAACCACAACACTACTAAACCAACCACAACACTAATAAACCACAACACTACTAAACCAACTACAACACTAATAAACCACAACACTACTAAACCAACATACTAGTAAACAACAAAAAAAAATGATAAATTAAGTGATCTATGGGAATTAACAGAGGTCCAACCAACCTTCTGATAAAGGATGCAGTGATATTAAACCTGTCACATGTGACAAAGCACAGAGTACATCGCATCCTAGGGCCGTAGAGTGGTGTCTGCTGCAGTCTGATAAATGGTGTCACCAGATTCAAGAGCTGGCAGGAAGGTTGCCTGTGCAACCTGCTTCTTGCTATTTAGGGAGAGGCGTGATCTATTTTTATAAAAAGAAGTCTACTTCAAATCTCAGGTTCTGAACTAGCTCATCCGTATATATATTTTTTAAATATCATAATTTTTTTGTCAATCCAAACGGCCAGATAATTACAGGCTTGGGAACCTGTTCGCTGAATGAACCATCCAATGCATAAATGTGAAATATTTCTATGAGAATTAGAAAACAACTAAATAACTCCCAATTTTAAATCAACAAGGGCTTTCTGCAACGCAAAACAAAATGAGATTGCAGCTCTAACATAGCCCGGTCAGTAGTAGGGGAAATAGCGTACATAAGAGTGTCATCTACGTACAGATGAATTTTACAGGTTGTTGCAGATAGACCAGTATTATTTATATAAATTAGTAAATAGTGAGGACAGGTATCAAAATTGACCCCTGCGGGACATCTTTAGTGATCCATCAGAAAGCACACATTATTGTACAATGATGTACCTAACCACTTCTAAGACTCCTGATTGAGGCCCGTTTCAGACAACCTTCGAATGAGTAGGGGATGGTCGAAAGTATCAAAGGTCCTTGGATAGGTCTGTAAAAATGGAAGCACAGTGATTCCTATGATCCAAGCAGTTGAAGAAGATTGTAGCAGCTGAAACAGTGTTATGTCCTGCTTTGGTCCTGGTCTGGTCCTGGTCTGGTCCTGGTCCGGTCCTGGTCTGAAACCAGGACTGGTTCACAAGAAGTTTAAAAAATATTATTTAGCTGAGAGTTTGCAAGGGATTCTTATACTTGCAAGACAAGATAGTTTAGAAATTGGGTGGTAGTTATCTGGGTCAGAAGGGGATGGGGTGGGGTGGGGGGGGGGGGTATTGTTAAATACAAAATGTGGGTTAAAGGTTCTACAATGAGGGGGCCAGAAAGCTGCAGTAGAAAGGGGTTAAGCCAATCAGCTCCTGTGGATTTTTTTAACATACATTATATACGAGGCACTTATTACATCATTGACATGAAATGGTTCACATTAAAAAAATGGTCAATGCCTGGAAGTGCATCATTCCCTGTTATTTATTCAAATGTATTTTTTAACTTTAAAAAAATATATATAACCTTTATTTAACTGGGCAAGTCAGTTAAGAAGAAATTCTTATTTACAATGACGGCCTAAACCCGGATGACGCTGGGCCGATTGTGTGCCGCCCTATGGGACTTTCAATCATGGCCGGTTGTGATTCAGCCTGGAATCGAACCAGTCTGTCTGAAAAGACGCCTCTAGCGCTGAGATGCAGTTCCTGGTACTGCTGCGCCCCTCGTGAGCCCAGAGGTGAATAGAGGAGTCCATCTAATTGAACTTTAGGTCATTTCAGAAACCATTCTTTCAAATAATTGGCCAGCTGAGGAGAAATGGTTAAAAAAAAACTACAACAAATGGACAACGAGGGGGTGATGGTTTTGTTTTAAAGATTTCACCAATTTCCAGAATTCAGACAAAACAGGTTTCGTAATGGGAAATGGAGAATTCTATGAAGCAGAGTATTTTCGAATACGTTTTTTTTTTTTTTGTAATTATCCAGCTTGGATTTATCTTTCACCCGAAACAGTGTGAAGCACTGTGTCCTATAAACAGGCGGGGGGGTATCGGTTGAGCCTGCTGCAGCGATTGGATTAAAACAAGTTGAACTTCCTCTGTTCTCATTTCCCCAGACAGATACACGCACACCTTTGCTTCACTCACTCACAGTCACTCATCTCAGGCCAAGTCTTCCTTTCTCCAAACATTGTGTATGAATCAGAATCCGTACCTAGTCATTGTTGTTCAATATAGTGATTTCCTGTCTACTTGTCTGAGGCCATATGGTTGTTTTACTCTGTCTTCTTGGCTGAAGCAAAATTGTCAATAAAAATCCAA
Source organism: Oncorhynchus mykiss (assembly GCF_013265735.2). Lineage (NCBI taxonomy): Eukaryota > Metazoa > Chordata > Actinopteri > Salmoniformes > Salmonidae > Oncorhynchus > Oncorhynchus mykiss. The sequence goes on from NC_048582.1 coordinate 68,599,205, forward strand.
CACTCTTTCAGAGCAGTCTTGATTTAATCCTAAAGTCCTGTGCAAATAGCCAAGAGAACCATTTTGAATTTCACGACCGTGTGTTGGGATAGGGACAGAAAAAAACGATCCGCTTGCCCGTAGCCAATAGTCTGTCTCTCAGGTGTTGGAAGTCCCGCCTCTACTCAGCCCATTGACACAGCTTGATGTCATGTGTACCAGTATGCACAAACATCATTTGGAGCTCCAGGTCTAGACTGACCTTAAGCTCTCGAGTGATGTCACCCACTATGGCACCAGGATGACAGAATGTATCTGCACCATCGACCACCACATTCTGTACGATGGAACCCCGCCCCAAAAAGAAATGTAGGATATAATGGGAAGGGAAGTCGTGAATTTCCAGGTCGCATCCCCCCTAGGAAGGCTGAACTCCGAGAGTTCTACTGCGGCACATCGAGCTTCCCCCAACAAATCATTGAAGGTGCACGGAGCAGCGAGTAGCGCTGTTGCCTAGAAGAAGGGGGTATTGCGGTGTGGGGGGGGGGACTAGTGCCTCCATAGGCTCAGTGGTCTGAAGTAGCAAGAAGTCCGGAAGGTGATGCGGTCCCCACTTGCCTGGCATCAGGGTCTCCAGGATCAGAGCGGACTCCTGGGTCCAGACACCAGCAAAGCTGTTTATCAGGCGGATCCTCCGAGGCAGGAAAGGACTTCCCAGGTTTGCGGTTCCCTTGGGTCCTTTAACCTAACTACACCTTGGCCCAGTCTCTGTGGTGAAGTGGATTTGAACAAGACACCTGCTCCAAGAAGTGGGACAGATCGACTATGCCCAACTCTCCAAAAACCCGGGCGAGAGAGATGTTTAGCGTCAAGGTATGTTAAGCCTGGGCTGCAGCTAAATTGGTGAGATTCTGCTCTCCTTCAGCTCATTGGATAACCATCGGTACATCCTTCTGCTCTCCTTCAGCTCATTGGATAGCCATTGGAACGTCCTTCTGCTCTCCTTCAGCTCATTGGATAGCCATCGGAACGTCCTTCTGCTCTCCTTCAGCTCATTGGATAGCCATCGGTACGTCCTTCTGCTCTCCTTCACCTCATTGGATAGCCATCGGAACGTCTTTCTGCTCTCCTTCAGCTCATTGGATAGCCATCGGTACGTCCTTCTGCTCTCCTTCAGCTCATTGGATAGCCATCGGAATGTCCTTCTGCTCTCCTTCAGTTCATTGGATATCCATCGGAACGTCCTTCTGCTCTCCTTCAGCTCATTGGATATCCATCGGAACGTCCTTCTGCTCTCCTTCAGCTCATTGGATAGCCATCGGAACGTCCATCTGCTCTCCTTCAGCTCATTGGATAGCCATCGGAACGTCCTTCTGCTCTCCTTCAGCTCATTGGATAGCCATTGGAACGTCCTTCTGCTCTCCTTCAGCTCATTGGATAGCCATCGGAACGTCCTTCTGCTCTCCTTCAGCTCATTGGATAGCCATTGGTACGTCCTTCTGCAGCCGCCCGACATTATCCATCATCCGGTCACACCAAAGGCACTTTTTACAGACATACCCCCTGTTCCGTTTACGCTCGATCTTCCACGCTGTCCCTCTGGTTAGTGAACATTTCACAGAAGTAGCATTGGACAGTCAATGGTTGGCCATTGATATCCATTGGATAAGCCGTCAGTAGCCATAATGCTAAAAATAAAGGAGGCTGTACAGGCCATCGGTTGATACACTCAAGTAAATAAAATATAAAATATCCTATAAATCAGGATTAAATAGCAAACAGATGAGTTTAATTACTCTCTCCAATATTGGCTCGAAACACAGCATGCTTTACATCGTCCCAGAATGCAATGAGAGAGAGAGATGAGGGGGGAGAGAGCGAGAGAGAGAGACAGAGAGAGAAGCCACCCTGTAATGTTGGAGAGATGTCAATCATTTCCCTAAGAGATGTCAATCATTTCCATACACCTGCATGAATAGTGATGTTTATAGTTTTTCTTGACCACCAAACTTGAACATTTGAAACTGTCACATGGCCATGTGACAGACATACAGACAATGGCACCATATGAATAAAATGAAGAGTACTGGGACAGAGGCAGAGAACAATAAGAGATGGAAAACAGACTGGCAAACTGACTGACTGACTGACTGACAGAACTCACCAGTAGGGGTTTTGTGGTGAGACCCAGGTGGTCTTGGTCAAACTCCTCTTTCTCTTCCCAGGCTCCTTTGCCATCTCCATTTGACGAGGCAGTTACAGGGGCAGCCGTGGGGTCCTTTGGGTTAGACTGCCCCTTCATCACCTGAACAGGGTCCAGATTCATCCTGAAAACACACAATCACCCCGTCGTCCCAGTGGTACAATCTACCTGTATAGTATTGTCTATGCCACCTCTGTGATCTTCCCAAAATGGTACAATCCCTACGGTATTATCCAAGCAAGAGGTCCTGTCCTCTCCAGCCGTGGGCTCTAACGCTGTCCGCTACAGTGGTGTGTCTGACACAAGAGCAGCTGCACAAGTATCCCTGCAGTGTTCGCTCTTCAGTGTCTCCTCTCTTCAGAAGTAATACTGCATTGCATTGCACAACTCATAGTCCGGTACAGTCTACAACACACACACACACACACACACACAACAAACCCCTTCCTCACACACAGTCACAGGTTGTCTCTCACACGCATGTTCTTTCGGATTACCTCTCTCATACACACAACTGCTCTCTGTTTCTCACACACACATTCACACACACACAGACACTCTCACACACTGTCACAACCAGGCTGACTCACACACACACACACACACATAGGTTGTCCAGTGTGGATCCAATCCAATGTAGCGTTGAATAGTGTTTTTATTGGTGTTTTTTCTATGCTGCTAAGCCTGCTCTCCCTCCACTGTTGCTGTGTTGTTGTCCTCTGTTCCTCTCTGTCTCTGATCCTCTCTCTCTCTCTCTCTCTCTGCCTCACTCACTCGCTTTTTCTCACACCTCACAATCTGTCCCATTCAATCACTCTCTCTGCTCTCCCTCTCTCGCTCTCTCTCTCTCTCTCGCTCCCTCGCTCTCTCCCTCTCTCTCTCTCTCTCTCTCTCTCTCTCTCTCTCTCTCTCTCGCTCTCTCGCTCTCTCCCTGTCTCTCTGTCTCACTCTCTCACTCACTCTTTCTCTCTGTCTGTCTCTCTCTCTTGCTCTCTCTCTCTCTCTCTGTCTGTCTGGCTGTCTGTCTCTCTCTCTCTCTCTCTCTCTCTCTCTCTCTCTCTCTCTCCCTCTCTCTCTCTCTCTCTCTCCCTCTCTCTCTCTCTGTCTCTCTCTCCCTGTCTCTCTCTCTCTCTCTCTCCCTGTCTCTCTCTCTCTCCCTCTCTCTCCCTCTCTCTCTCGGCATCTATCAGGACACTCCCCATATGAAAACGCACTCACCGCCCTTCGGGCCAATGGGAGGCTTGATTCCTTTTTCAGAAGCCCCTCCCTGTGTTCCCCCACAGGCTGTTCAGTCCTCCCAAAGGATCACGGGAGATTCTGACGCACATGTGAAACCCTGTCTGTCCCAAAATGTCTGTCTCTACTGTCTGTGTCTCTGCGTCACTGCAGTGGTTTATCTCTGGCACGGTGCCACACTACCACCTAACCACCATGTCTCTCTTACTTCACATTCCTTTACACTACACATGATTCCCTATTTAGCACACTATCCATAGGGGGCTATAGTCAAAAGTAGTGCACTATATTGGGAATAGGCTGCCATTTGGGACAAAGCCCGTGTGATATTGCCGCTGACATAGAGCTTCCTTGCCTCGATGTTCAACCTGCGGATTTAAACAAACAACCCTACCGCTCACAAGCGGTTTGAAATGGTATTTATAAACCCTTGGAAGTTAGTAAGACTGATTACACGGGCTTAACTCTCCGATTCTATCACATTGTAATTGACATAGAAATGTGCCATATTTTTTGAAAAGATGTTTAATGAATGAGTCGCCTTGTATCTCAAACGTTGAACTAAAAAACAACGATTTCTGTATCAAACACATCTTCTTAGTTCCTCGCATTACTCTGAAACATCTAAAGCAAACATAGGATTGTCTGGTTGAGTCCATGAAACTTGATAACTGGGTCCGTATTTACAAGATGTCTCAGAGTAGCAGTGTTGATCTAGAATCAGAGGTTCCCCCTTTGTCCGTACAACTCATTTATTTAGGATTAGGATATCATCTCTCCTACTCTAATACTCTTTGTAAATATGGTCCCTGGTTATTGTTGTGAGTTTAATAAGGAAGCAAAACAAATATAGACATTTAGCCAAAGGTTGGAAAGTGTGTCACATATAATCTTTGCAGTGGTGTAAAGTACTTTAATGTACTACTTAAGTGTCACGCCCTGACCGTAAGAGCTTTTTTATGTCTCTATTTTGGTTTGGTCAGGGTGTGATTTGGGGTGGGCATTCTATGTTCCTTTTTCTATGTTTTTTGTATTTCTTTGTTTTTGGCCTGGTATGGTTCTCAATCAGGGACAGCTGTCTATCGTTGTCTCTGATTGGGAACCATACTTAGGTACCTTTTTCCCACAGGGTTTTTGTGGGTAGTTAATTTCCGTTTAGTGTTTTCACCTTATAGGACTGTTTCGGGTATTCTCTTGTTTATTTTTTGAATAATGTTCAGTTTTAATAAAACAAGCATGAACACTTGCCACGCTGGGCCTTACCACGCTGGGCCTTATCACGCTGGGCCTTACCACGCTGAGCCTTACCACGCTGGGTCTTACCACGCTGAGCCTTACCACGCTGAGCCTTACCACGCTGGGCCTTACCACACTGAGCCTTACCACGCTGGGCCTTACCACGCTGAGCCTTACCACGCTGGGTCTTACCACGCTGGGCCTTACCACGCTGGGCCTTACCACGCTGGGCCTTACCACGCTGGGCCTTACCACGCTGAGCCTTACCACGCTGGGCCTTACCACGCTGGGCCTTACCACGCTGGGCCTTACCACGCTGGGCCTTACCACGCTGCGCTTCGGTCCGAAGATGAATACTGTTACATTAAGTTGTTTTTTGGGGGGTATCTATATGTTATGTCAACTTTAACTTTTTACTTCACTACATTCCAAAAGAAAATGATGTAATTATGTAATTTTACGTTTTCCCTGACAACCCAAATGTTCTCGTTACATTTTGACAGGAAAGTGGTCCAATTCACACACTTATCAAGAGAACATTCCCGGTCATCTCTACTGCCTCTGATCTGGAGGACTCACTAAACAGAGAACATCCTTGGTCGTCCCTACTGCCTCTGATCTGGAGGACTCACTAAACAGAGAACATCCCTGGTCATCCCTACTGCCTCTGATCTGGAGGACTTACTAAACAGAGAACATCCCTGGTCATCCCTACTGCCTCTGATCTGGAGGACTCACTAAACAGAGAACATCCCTGGTCATCCCTACTGCCTCTGATCTGGATCTGATGTTAGTTCCTCAGCTGGTCACAACTGGTCTCATCTGTCATGATGTTAGTTCCTCAGCTGGTCTCATCTGTCATGATGTTAGTTCCTCAGCTGGTCGCATCTGTCATGATGTTAGTTCCTCAGCTGGTCTCATCTGTCATGATGTTAGTTCCTCAGCTGGTCGCATCTGTCATGATGTTAGTTCCTCAGCTGGTCTCATCTGTCATGATGTTAGTTCCTCAGCTGGTCACATCTGTCATGATGTTAGTTCCTCAGCTGGTCACAACTGGTCTCATCTGTCATGTTCTACACCAACGTAACTCCATTCCATAAATCTAAGCACTGGCGGTGGTGCTATAGGTCCAGAGGTGTGTCAGAAATGTTTATATTATAACTATAAGCAAAAGCTATCAGAACTTAGACAGCTATAATCACAGATGTTTAATGACCCAAAGAGAGGACAGGCAAAAGACAGGTCAAGGACAGGCAGAGGTCCGTAATCCAGGGCAGAGTCAGGCAGGTACAGAACGGTAGGCAGGCACGTGGTCAGGGCAGGCAGAGGTTTGTAATCCAGGTCAGAGTCAGGCAGGTACAGAACGGTAGGCAGGCTCGTGGTCAGGGCAGGTAGAGGTCCGTAATCCAGGGCAGAGTCAGGCAGGTACAGAACGGTAGGCAGGCACGTGGTCAGGGCAGGCAGAGGTTTGTAATCCAGGTCAGAGTCAGGCAGGTACAGAACGGTAGGCAGGCTCGTGGTCAGGGCAGGTAGAGGTCCGTAATCCAGGGCAGAGTCAGGCAGGTACAGAACGGTAGGCAGGCACGTGGTCAGGGCAGGCAGAGGTTTGTAATCCAGGTCAGAGTCAGGCAGGTACAGAACGGTAGGCAGGCTCGTGGTCAGGGCAGGTAGAGGTCCGTAATCCAGGGCAGAGTCAGGCAGGTACAGAACGGTAGGCAGGCTCGGGGTCAGGGCAGGCAGAGTTTCATAATCGGGTCAGAGTCAGGTAGGTACAGAACGGTAGGCAGGCTCGGGGTCAGGGCAGGAAGAGTTTCATAATCGGGTCAGAGTCAGGCAGGTACAGAACGGTAGGCAGGCTCGGGGTCAGGGCATGCAGAGGTCCGTAATCCAGGGCAGAGTCAGGCAGGTACAGAACGGTAGGCAGGCTCGTGGTCAGGGCAGGCAGAGTTTCATAATCGGATCAGAGTCAGGCAGGTACAGAACGGTAGGCAGGCTCGGGGTCAGGGCATGCAGAGGTCCGTAATCCAGGGCAGAGTCAGGCAGGTACAGAACGGTAGGCAGGCTCGTGGTCAGGGCAGGCAGAGTTTCATAATCGGATCAGAGTCAGGCAGGTACAGAACGGTAGGCAGGCTCGGGGTCAGGGCATGCAGAGGTCCGTAATCCAGGGCAGAGTCAGGCAGGTACAGAACGGTAGGCAGGCTCGTGGTCAGGGCAGGCAGAGTTTCATAATCGGGTCAGAGTCAGGCAGGTACAGAACGGTAGGCAGGCTCGTGGTCAGGGCAGGCAGAGTTTCATAATCGGGTCAGAGTCAGGCAGGTACAGAACGGTAGGCAGGCTCGGGGTCAGAGTCAGGCAGGTACAGAACGGTAGGCAGGCTCGTGGTCAGGGCAGGCAGGTACAGAACGGTAGGCAGGCTCGGGGTCAGGGCAGGCAGGTACAGAACGGTAGGCAGGCTCGTGGTCAGGGCAGGCAGGTACAGAACGGTAGGCAGGCTCGTGGTCAGGGCAGGCAGAGTTTCATAATCGGGTCAGAGTCAGGCAGGTACAGAACGGTAGGCAGGCTCGTGGTCAGGGCAGGCAGAGTTTCATAATCGGGTCAGAGTCAGGCAGGTACAGAACGGTAGGCAGGCTCATGGTCAGGGCAGGCAGAGTTTCATAATCGGGTCAGAGTCAGGCAGGTACAGAACGGTAGGCAGGCTCGTGGTCAGGTCAGGCAGGTACAGGACGGTAGCCAGGCTCGGGGTCAAAGTCAGGAAGAATGATCAGAACCGGGGAAACTAGGAAACAGAAACTTGAGAAAGCAGGAAGACGGGAAAACATGCCGGTAAGACAAGACGAACTGGCAACAGACAGAGAACACAGCTATAAATACACAGGGGATAATGGGTTAAATGGCGACACCTGGAGGGGGTTGAGACAAGCACAAAGACAGATGTGACAAAGGCTGGCTGCCGAATGGCTGGGTTTTGATGAATTAACAAGTTTTAGGTGTGATGAGGGCTTGGCCACTCACTGGCCAATCAACATGTTCCATGGGTTAATCCGGCATTCATTTTTCTCATGATCTGTAGGTTATTGGAGGTCTTTGTGTTGTCATCAACCCCAATTCAGCTGGGGACACAGAATTCTCCCCTACTAGTTTATTGTGAATAGATACATTTTATTGAATAGCGTAGACTACCGTAATGACTAATAGCAACAGTCAAGCATCCAGTGTGCTCAGTAGTCTATGAAGGTTGTGTTTGGCAGTCAACATTGTTGTAATTGGCTTCTACTATTCTAGCCTGCGTGTCTTTACTCTTCACACTTCTTCTATAATAGAGAATACTATTGTATTGAGGGCACGTTGTCGACAAGACACATATAGTCTAGGCTTACAGTTGATACTGCATTATGGGACGGAATTGTTTAAATACGTTTGGTAAGCATCTTCAGTTTATATTATATGGCCTTGTGTTTTAGATTATTGTCCTGCTGAAAAGTGAATTTGTCTCCCAGTGTCTGGTGGAAAGCAGACTGAACCAGGTTTTCCTCTAGGATTTTTTTTTCTGGGCTTAGCTCCATTTCATTTATTTTTGTCCATAAAACATTCCTTGCCGATGACAAGCATACCCATAACATGATGCAGACACCACCATGCTTTAAAATATAAAGAGTGGTACTCAGTGATGTGTTGTGTTGGATTTACCCCAAACAGAGTTTTGTATTCATTACATGTTTTGCAGTTTTACTATTGCAAACAATTCTGTACAGGCTTCCTTCTTTTCACTCTGTCATTTAGGTTAGTATTGGAAGTAACCACAATGTTGTTGATCCATCCTCAGTTTTCTCCTATCACAGCCTTTACACCCTTTAACTGTTTTAAAGTCACCAGTGGCCTCGTTGTGAAATCCCTGAGCTGTTTCCTTCCTCTCTGGCAGTTGAGTGAGGAAGTACGCCTGTGTCTTTGTAGTGACTGGGTGTATCCATACACCATCCAAAGTGTAATTAATGCTCAGAAGGATCAATGCCCCAAGTCAGTGATTGTGGACATTGCCCTGCGTAGGGTGCCGTCTTTCGGATGGGACATTAAACGGGTGTCCTGACTCTCTGTGGTCACTAAAGATCCCATGGTATCGTAAGAGTTTGGGTGACAACCCCAGTGTCCTGGCTAAAATCCCAATCTGGCCCTCATACCATCATACCCACCTAATCATCCTCGTTCATCCCTCCTCCTCTCCCCTGTAACTATTCCCCAGGTTACTGTTATAAATGAGAATGTGTTCTCAGTCAACTTACCTGGTAAAATAAGGGTTAAATAAAAAATATATAAAACATGTATATATGTTTTAAGTGAGAATAGGCATTGGTCTGAAATTCACATGAGCACCACAATGCCTATTCCACCCATGCTCTACCAAGGTTATACAGCACCCACAACAACACCTATTCCACCCATGCTCTACCAAGGTTTTTCAGCACCACAACACCTATTCCACCCATGCTCTACCAAGGTTATCCAGCACCACAACACCTATTCCACCCATGCTCTACCAAGGTTATCCAGCACCACAACACCTATTCCACCCATGCTCTACCAAGGTTATCCAGCACCACAACACCTATTCCACCCATGGTCTACCAAGGTTATCCAGCACCACAACACCTATTCCACCCATGCTCTACCAAGGTTACCCAGCACCACAACACCTATTCCACCCATGCTCTACCAAGGTTTTACAGCACACATCTTCAACCTACTACAGTAACTGTTGGTATAGTACTTCAAACTCTGTGTAGGCAGGATTCTTAGGATTCAAACCTTCTATATATATATATATATATACAACTGTCATGACATAAGATGACGTTCTTATGACCGTGGACACATTGAAGGTGGCTATATTGAAGATGGATACAAATGAACTCAAATCAAATTAAATGTATTTGTCACATACACATGGTTAGCAGATGTTAATGTGAGTGCTTCTAGTTCTGGCTAGCAGATGTAAATGCTTGTGCTTATAGTTCTGGCCATGCAGTAATATCTAACAAGATATCTAACCTAACAATTTCACAACAACTACCTTAATAAACACACAAGCGTTTTTGGTGACAAGCCAAATTTATTCAGCCTCCTGAGGTTGAAGAGGTGCTGCTGCGCCTTCTTCACCACGCTGTCTGTGTGGGTGGACCAATTCAGTTTGTCCGTGATGTGTACGCCAAGGAACTTAAAACTTTCACCTTCTCCACTACTGTCCCGTCGATGTGGATAGGGGGCTGCTCCCTCTGCTGTTTCCTGAAGTCCACAATCATCTCCTTTGTTTTGTTGACGTTGAGTGTGAGGTTATTTTCCTGACACCACACTCCAAGGGCCCTCACCTCCTCCCTGTAGGCCGTCTCGTCGTTCTTGGTAATCAAGCTTACTACTGTAGTGTCGTCTGCAAACTTGATGATTGAGTTGGAGGCGTACATGGCCACGCAGACATGGGTGAACAGGGCTCAGAACACACCCTTGTGGGGCCCCAGTGTTGAGGATCAGCGGGGTGGAGATGTTGTTACCTACCTTCACCACCTGGGGGTGGCCCGTCAGGATGTCCAGGACCCAGTTGCACAGGGCACTGTTCTGACCCAGGGTCTCGAGCTTAATGACGAGTTTGGAGGGTACCATGGTGTTAAATGATGATCTGTAGTCGATAAACAGCACTCTTACATAGGTATTCCTCTTGTCTAGATGTGTTAGGGCAGTGTGCAGTGTGATTGCGATTGCATTGTCTGTGGACCTATTGGGGCGGAAAGCAAATTGGAGTGGGTCTAGGGTGTCAGGTAGGGTGGAGGTGATATGGTCCTTGACTAGTCTCTCAGAGCACTTCATCATGACGGAAAGTGAATGAGTTACCTTCGCTTTCTTGGGAACAGGAACAATGGTGTTCCCTCTTGAAGCATGTGGGAACAGCAGACTGGGATAATGATTGATTGGATATTTCTGTAAACACACCAGCCAGCTGGTGAAGGTGGATACATTGAATGTGGCTACAGTGAGGGTGGACCTGGGTATGTCATATAGTGCAGGAATGATATTCCATGTCAGAGCATTTATTGTGGCCAACATGGTGAATTAGCTGCCGGGGCAGTAATGTTCAGTGTGGTGCTAATAAGCTTTGTCCTCTAAAGTTGTTATACATTGTGTGGCCTATTCCTCCACTCTTCTCACACAACCTGTTCTCTTCCTCTCTCTCCCTCTCTCTCTCTCTCTCTCCCTCTCTCTTCCTCGCTCTCTCTCTCTGTCTCTCTCTTTGTTTCTCTCTCTTCCTCTCTCTCTCTCTCTCTCTCTCTCCCTCTCTCTCTCTCTCTCTCTCTCTTCCTCGCTCTCTCTCTCTCTCTGTCTCTGTCTTTGTTTCTCTCTCTTCCTCTCTCTCTCTCTCTTCCTCGCTCTCTCTCTCTCTCTGTCTCTGTCTTTGTTTCTCTCTCTTCCTCTCTCTCTCTCTCTTCCTCGCTCTCTCTCTCTGAATCTGTCTTTGTTTCTCTCTCTTCCTCTCTTTCCCTATCTCTTTCACTATCTCTTTCACTTTCTCTCTCTTCCTCTCTCTCTCTCTCTTTCTACTCCATCCTACTGTTTTTCAGATGGGATTACGTGTCAGAGTCGACATTCACAACATGCAAGTCGGTTGCCTAGCAGCCTCCTTTACCTGGCAGTTGATTGGCTGAAGTATCTGTGACTCAGGAGGAAACAGGAAGTGTTGTTTTTTGACAGTGGGGGATACCAGGGACACATTGAGTTTATATCTCTCTCTAGTGGTCACAAGAGGAACTGACTGACAACACAGTGACCTCTGCTACTGCAGCAAAGTTCTTTATTTCCCGAGGATGGATTAACAAGTGGGCATCCCTTAAACGTTGAAGCATCCCTTTAATGTTAAATGATGTCATTATGAGAATGATTTCATTTGAGGTTGAAATCCGTTCATCTTGATGCTCTATGTTTGCTCTACTGTATCCATAATATTTATATGTATATACTGTACTCTGCTGTATCCATAATATTTATATGTATATACTGTACTCTGCTGTATCCAGAAAGTACATACTGTACTCTACTGTATCCATAATATATATTTAGATGAATATACTGTACTCTACTGTATCCAGAATGTACATACTGTACTCTACTGTATCAATAATATATATTTATATGAATATACTGTACTCTACTGTATCCAGAATGTACATACTGTACTCTACTGTATCTATTATATATGTTTGTATGTATATAGTGTACTCTACTGTATCCATAATATATATTTATATGTATATACTGTACTCTACTGAATCCATAATATATATTTATATGTATATAGTGTACCCTACTGTATCCATAATATATATTTATATGTATATACTGTACTCTACTGAATCCATAATATATATTTATATGTATATAGTGTACCCTACTGTATCCATAATATATATTTATATGTATATACTGTACTCTACTGAATCCATAATATATATTTATACGTATATAGTGTACTCTACTGTATCCATAATATATATGTATATGTATATACTGTACTCTACTGTATCCAAATCAAATCAAATCAAATTTAATTTGTCACATACACATGGTTAGCAGATGTTAATGCGAGTGTTGTGAAATGCTTATGCTTCGAGGTCCGACAATGCAGTAATAACCAACGAGTAATCTATCCTAACACTTTTTACAACAACTACCACACAAGTGTAAAGGGATGAAGAATATGTACATAAAAATATATGAATGAGTGATGGAACAGAACGGCATAGGCAAGATGCAGTAGATGGTATCGAGTACAGTATATACATATGAGATGAGTAATGTAGGGTATGTAAAAGTTATATTAAGTGGCATTGTTTAAAGTGGCTAGTGATACATTTTTACATCAATTTTTCCATTATTAAAGTGGCTGGAGTTGAGTCAGTATGTTTGCAGCAGCCATTCAATGTTAGTGATGGCTGTTTAACAGTCTGATGGCCTTGAGATAGAAGCTGTTTTTCAGTCTCTCGGTCCCAGCTTTGATGCACCTGTGCTGACCTCGCCTTCTGGATGATAGCGGGGTGAACATGCAGTGGCTCGGGTGGTTGTTGTCCTTGATGATCTTTTTGGCCTTCCTGTGACATCGGGTGGTGTAGGTATACTGGGGGGCAGGTAGTTTGCCCCCGGTGATGCGTTGTGCAGACCTCACTACCCTCTGGAGAGCCTTACGGTTGTGGGCACAGCAGTTGCTGTACCAGGCAAATGATACAGCCCGACAGGACGCTCTCGATTGTGCATCTGTAAAAGTTTGTGAGTGCTTTTGGTGACAAGCCGGATTTCTTCAGCCTCCTGAGGTTGAAGAGGCGCTGCTGCGCCTTCTTCACCAAGCTGTCTGTGTGGGTGGACCAATTCAGTTTGTCCGTGATGTGTACGCCAAGGAACTTAAAACTTACTACCCTGTCGACTACTGTCCCGTCGATGTGGATAGGGGGGTGCTCCCTCTTCTGTTTCCTGAAGTCCACGATTATCTCCTTTGATTTGTTGACGTTGAGTGTGAGGTTATTTTCCTGACACCACACTCCGAGGGCCCTCACCTCCTCCCTGTAGGCCGTCTCGTCGTTGTTGGTAATCAAGCCTACCACTGTAGTGTCGTCTGCAAACTTGATGATTGAGTTGGAGGCGTACATGGCCACGCAGTCGTGGGTGAACAGGGCTCAGAACACACCCTTGTGGGGCCCCAGTGTTGAGGATCAGCGGGGTGGAGAAATAGAATAATGATTTCTAAATTTATTTTGCGACTGGTCAGCATGTTAGCCAAACACATTTAAGCTCAGTTTTTCACAATTCCTGACTTTTAATCCTAGCAAAAATTCCCTGTTTTAGGTCAGTGAGGATCACCACTTTATTTTAAGAATGTGAAATGTCAGAATAATAGCAGAGATAATGATTAATTCTCTCTAGCATTGCCTTTAAATTTCTTAATTTGGGTCAAACATTTCAGGTAGCCTTCCACAAAATTCCCACAATGTGCCAAAATTGGGTGAATTTTGGCCCATTCCTCCTGACAGAGCTGGTGTAACTGAGTCAGGTTTGTAGGCCTCCTTGCTCGCACAGGCCTTTTCAGTTCTGCCCACAAATGTTCTATAGGATTGAGTTCAGGGCTTTGTGATTGCCACTCCAATACATTGACTTTGTTGTCCTTAAGCCATTTTGCAACAACTTTGGAAGTATGCTTGGGGTCATTGTCCATTTGGAAAACACATTTGTGACCAAGCTTTAACTTCCTGATTGATGTCTTGAGATGTTGCTTCAATATATCCACATCATTTTCCTTCCTAATGTAACCATATATTTTGTGCACCAGTCCCTCCTGCAGCAAAGCACCCCCACAACATGATGCTGCCACCCCCGTGCTTCACGTTTGGGATGGTGTTCTCCGGCTTGCAAGCCTCCCCCTTTTTCCTCCAAACATAACCATGGTATTTATGGCCAAACGGTTCTATTTTTGTTTCATCAGACCAGAGTACATTTCTTCAAAAAGTACGATCTTGGTCCCCATGTGCAGTTGAAAACCGTAGTCTGGCTTTTTATGGCAGTTTTGGAGCAGTGGCTTCTTCCTTGCTGAGCAGCCTTTCAGGTTATGCCGATATAGGACTCATTTTACTGTGGATATAGATACTTTTGTACCTGTTTCCTCCAGCATCTTCACAAGGTGTCATGTATTGTCATGTTGTGTCTTGTTTCTGTCCTTTCCCTTCACCCTGTCTCCCTCTGCTGGTCGTTATTAGGTTACCTTTTCTCCCCCTCTTTCCCCCAGCTGTTCCTTGTCTCCTCCTAACTACCTCGTCACCCCTTTTCCCACCTGTTCCCTTTTTCCCTCTGATTAGTCCTCTATATCTCTCTCTGTTTTTGTTCCTGTCTTTGTCGGATTCTCGTTTGTGTTACTCATGCCTGAACCAGACTATCGTCGTGTTTGCTGCAACCTTGTCCTGTCCTGTCGGAATCTGCCTGTTCATCTAACCTTGTCCTGTCCTGTCGGAATCTGCCTGTCCATCTGAGCCTACGTGTGTTTCGTCATTAAAGAAACTCTGTTTTGTTAATTCGCTTTTGGGTCCTCATTCACGCACCGTAACAGAAGAATCCGACCAAGAATGGACCCAGCGACTTCGGATCCTCTCCACTCAGCCGTCGAGATCCAGGGAGCGATGCTAGGCAGACACGAGCAGGAATTGTCTGCTGCTCGACATGCCGTTGAGACCCTGGCCACCCAAGTCTCCAACCTCACAGAACAGGTTCACCATCTCCGCCTCGATCCACCGGCCACTTCCAGGGCTTTCGAATCTCCGGAGCCCAGAATCAATAACCCGCCGTGTTACTCTGGGGAGCCCACTGAATGCCGCTCGTTCCTCACCCAGTGTGATATTGTGTTTTCTCTCCAGCCCAACACTTACTCCAGGAGCACTGCTCGTGTCGCCTACGTCATATCTCTCCTTACTGGACGGGCTCGTGAGTGGGGCACGGCAATCTGGGAGGCAAGGGCTGAGTGTACTAACCAGTATCAGGACTTTAAGGAGGAGATGATACGGGTTTTTGATCGATCTGTTTTTGGGGAGGAGGCTTCCAGGGCCCTGTCTTCCCTATGTCAAGGTAATCGATCCACAACAGACTACTCTATTGAGTTTCGCACTCTTGCTGCCTCCAGTGGCTGGAACGAGCCGGCTTTGCTCGCTCGTTTTCTGGAGGGTCTCCGCGCAGAGGTAAAGGATGAGATTCTCTCCCGGGAGGTTCCTTCCAGCGTGGATTCCTTGATTGAACTCGCTATTCGCATTGAGCGACGGGTTGATCTTCGTCACCGAGCTCGTGGAAAGGAGCTCGCGTTCTCCGTTGCCCCCCTCTCCGCATCACTACCATCTTCCTCTGCCGGCTCGGGTGCTGAGCCTATGCAGCTGGGAGGTATCCGCATCTCGACTAAGGAGAGGGAACGGAGAATCACCAACCGCCTCTGTCTCTATTGCGGTTCTGCTGGTCATTTTGTCACTTCATGTCCAGTAAAAGCCAGAGCTCATCAGTAAGCGGAGGGCTACTGGTGAGCGCTACTACTCCTGTCTCTCCTTCAAGATCCTGCACTACCTTGTCGGTCCATCTACGCTGGACCGGTTCGTCAGCTTCCTGCAGTGCCTTAATAGACTCTGGGGCGGAGGGCTGTTTTATGGACGAGACCTGGGCTCGGGAACATGACATTCCTCTCAGACAGTTAAGGGAGTCCATGGCCTTGTTCGCCCTGGATGGTAGTCCTCTCCCCAGGATTCAGCGTGAGACGCTACCTTTAACCCTCACTGTTTCTGGTAATCATAGCGAAACCATTTATTTTTTAATTTTTCGTTCACCTTTTACACCTGTTGTTTTGGGCCATCCCTGGCTAGTTTGTCATAATCCTTCCATTAATTGGTCTAGTAATTCTATCCTCTCCTGGAACGTCTCTTGTCATGTGAAATGTTTAATGTCTGCTATCCCTCCTGTTTCCTCTGTCTCTTCTTCACAGGAGGAGCCTGGTGATTTGACAGGGGTGCCGGAGGAATATCACGATCTGCGCACGGTGTTCAGTCGGTCCAGGGCCACCTCTCTTCCCCCACACCGGTCGTATGATTGTAGTATTGATCTCCTTCCGGGAACCACTCCCCCCCGGGGTAGACTATACTCTCTGTCGGCTCCCGAACGTAAGGCTCTCGAAGATTATTTGTCTGTAGCTCTTGCCGCCGGTACCATAGTCCCCTCCTCCTCTCCCGCCGGAGCGGGGTTTTTTTTTGTTAAGAAGAAAGGACGGGTCCCTGCGCCCCTGCATAGATTATCGAGGGCTGAATGACATAACAGTGAAGAATCGTTATCCGCTTCCTCTTATGTCTTCAGCCTTCGAGATCCTGCAGGGAGCCAGGTTTTTCACTAAGATGGACCTTCGTAACGCTTACCATCTCGTGCGCATCAGGGAGGGGGACGAGTGGAAGACGGCGTTTAACACTCCGTTAGGGCACTTTGAATACCGGGTTCTTCCTTTCGGCCTCGCTAACGCTCCAGCTGTCTTTCAGGCATTAGTCAATGATGTCCTGAGAGACATGCTGAACATCTTTGTTTTCGTTTACCTTGACGATATCCTGATTTTTTCACCGTCACTCCAGATTCATGTTCAGCACGTTCGACGTGTCCTCCAGCGCCTTTTAGAGAATTGTCTTTTTGTGAAGGCTGAGAAGTGCTCTTTTCATGCCTCCTCCGTCACATTTCTCGGTTCTGTTATTTCCGCTGAAGGCATTAAGATGGATCCCGCTAAGGTCCAAGCTGTCATTGATTGGCCCGTCCCTAAGTCACGCGTCGAGCTGCAGCGCTTTCTCGGCTTCGCGAACTTCTATCGTCGTTTCATCCGTAATTTCGGTCAGGTGGCAGCTCCTCTCACAGCCCTTACTTCTGTCAAGACGTGCTTTAAGTGGTCCGTTTCCGCCCAGGGAGCTTTTGATCTCCTCAAGAATCGTTTTACATCCGCACCTATCCTTGTTACACCTGACGTCACTAGACAGTTCGTTGTCGAGGTTGACGCGTCAGAGGTGGGCGTGGGAGCCATTCTTTCTCAGCGCTCCCTCTCTGACGACAAGGTCCACCCTTGCGCGTATTTTTCTCATCGCCTGTCGCCGTCGGAACGTAACTATGATGTGGGAAACCGCGAACTGCTCGCCATCCGCTTAGCCCTAGGCGAATGGCGACAGTGGTTGGAGGGGGCGACCGTTCCTTTTGTCGTTTGGACTGACCATAGGAACCTTGAGTACATCCGTTCTGCCAAACGACTTAATGCGCGTCAGGCGCGCTGGGCGCTGTTTTTCGCTCGTTTCGAGTTCGTGATTTCTTATCGTCCGGGCTCTAAGAACACCAAGGCTGATGCTTTATCTCGTCTCTTCAGTTCTTCAGTAGCCTCCACTGACCCCGAGGGGATTCTCCCTGAGGGGCGTGTTGTCGGGTTGACTGTCTGGGGAATTGAGAGGCAGGTAAAGCAAGCACTCACTCAAACTCCGTCGCCGCGCGCTTGTCCTAGGAACCTTCTTTTCGTTCCCGTTCCTACTCGTCTGGCCGTTCTTCAGTGGGCTCACTCTGCCAAGTTAGCCGGCCATCCTGGCGTTCGGGGTACGCTTGCTTCCATTCGCCAGCGTTTTTGGTGGCCCACCCGGGAGCATGACACGCGTCGCTTCGTGGCTGCTTGTTCGGTCTGCGCGCAGACTAAGTCCGGTAACTCCCCTCCTGCCGGCCGTCTCAGGCCGCTTCCCATTCCCTCTCGACCGTGGTCTCACATCGCCTTAGATTTTGTCACCGGACTGCCTTCGTCAGCGGGGAAGACTGTTATTCTTACGGTTGTCGACAGGTTCTCTAAGGCGGTTCATTTTATTCCCCTTGCTAAGCTTCCTTCTGCTAAAGAGACGGCACAAATCATCATCGAGAATGTTTTCAGAATTCATGGCCTTCCGTCAGACGTCGTTTCGGACAGAGGTCCGCAATTCACGTCTCAATTTTGGAGGGAGTTTTGCCGTTTGATTGGGGCTTCCGTCAGTCTCTCTTCCGGCTTTCACCCCCAGTCTAACGGTCAAGCAGAACGGGCCAATCAGACTATTGGTCGCATCTTACGCAGTCTTTCTTTTCGCAACCCTGCGTCTTGGTCAGAACAGCTCCCCTGGGCAGAATACGCCCACAACTCGCTTCCTTCGTCTGCGACCGGGCTATCTCCTTTTCAGAGTAGCCTCGGGTACCAGCCTCCGCTGTTCTCATCTCAGTTCGCCGAGTCCAGCGTCCCCTCCGCTCAGGCTTTTGTCCAACGTTGCGAGCGCACCTGGAAGAGGGTCAGGTCTGCACTTTGCCGTTATAGGGCGCAGACTGTGACAGCTGCTAATAAGCGTAGAACTAAGAGTCCTAGATATTGTCGCGGTCAGAGAGTTTGGCTCTCCACTCAGAACCTTCCCCTTAAGACCGCTTCTCGCAAGCTGACCCCGCGGTTCATTGGTCCGTTCCGTATTTCTCGGATCATTAATCCTGTCGCAGTGCGACTTCTTCTTCCGCGATATCTTCGTCGCGTCCACCCGGTCTTCCATGTCTCCTGTGTCAAGCCCGTTCTTCGCGCCCCCGCTCGTCTCCCCCCCCCCCCCCATCCTTGTCGAGGGCGCACCCATCTACAGGGTCCGTAGGATTTTGGACATGCGTCCTCGGGGCCGTGGTCATCAGTACCTAGTTGATTGGGAGGGGTACGGTCCTGAGGAGAGGAGTTGGGTTCCCTCTCGGGACGTGCTGGACCGTGCGCTGATCGATGATTTCCTCCGTTGCCGCCAGGTTTCCTTCTCGAGTGCGCCAGGAGGCGCTCGGTGAGTGGGGGGGTACTGTCATGTATTGTCATGTTGTGTCTTGTTTCTGTCCTTTCCCTTCACCCTGTCTCCCTCTGCTGGTCGTTATTAGGTTACCTTTTCTCCCCCTCTTTCCCCCAGCTGTTCCTTGTCTCCTCCTAACTACCTCGTCACCCCTTTTCCCACCTGTTCCCTTTTTCCCTCTGATTAGTCCTCTATATCTCTCTCTGTTTTTGTTCCTGTCTTTGTCGGATTCTCGTTTGTGTTACTCATGCCTGAACCAGACTATCGTCGTGTTTGCTGCAACCTTGTCCTGTCCTGTCGGAATCTGCCTGTTCATCTAACCTTGTCCTGTCCTGTCGGAATCTGCCTGTCCATCTGAGCCTACGTGTGTTTCGTCATTAAAGAAACTCTGTTTTGTTAATTCGCTTTTGGGTCCTCATTCACGCACCGTAACACAAGGTCCTTTGCTGTTGTTCTGGGATTGATTTGCACTTTTCACACCAAAGTACGTTCATCTCTAGGAGACAGAACGTGTCTCCTTCCTGAGCTGTATGACGGCTGCGTGGTCCCATGGTGTTTATACTTGCATACTCTTGTTTGTAAAAAAGAACGAGGTACAGATGAACGTGGTACCTTCAGGCGTTTGGAAATTGCTCCCAATGCTAAACCAGCCTTGTGGAGGTCTACAATTTATTTTTGGGGTCTTGGCTGATTTCTTTTGATTTCCCCATGATGTCAAGCAAAGATGCACTGAGTTTGAAGGTAGGCCTTGAAATACATCCACGTGTACACCTCCAATTGACTCAAACAATGTCAATTAGCCTATCAGAAGCTTCTATAGCCATGACATCAGTTTCTGGAGTTTTCCAAGCTGTTTAAAGGCACAGTCAACTTATTGTATGTAAACTTCTGACCCGCTGGAATTGTGATACAATGAATTATATGTGAAATAATCTGTCTGACTTGTGTCATCCACAAAGTAGATGTCCTAACCAACTTGCCAAAACTATAGTTTGTTAACAATAAATGTGTGTAGTTGTTGAAAGTTTTTAATGACTCCAACCTGACTGTATGTAAACTTCCGACATCAACTGTAAACTGTACTCTACTGTATCCAGGATATGTAAACTGTACTCTACTGTATTCAGGACATGTAAACTGTACTCTACTGTATCCATGATATGTAAACTGTACTCTACTGTATCCAGGACATGTAAACTGTACTCTACTGTATCCAGGACATGTAAACTGTACTCTACTGTATCCAGGATATGTAAACTGTACTCTACTGTATCCAGGATATGTAAACTGTACTCTACTGTATCCAGGACATGTAAACTGTACTCTACTGTATCCAGGATATGTAAACTGTACTCTACTGTATCCAGGACATGTAAACTGTACTCTACTGTATCCAGGATATGTAAACTGTACTCTACTGTATCCAGGACATGTAAACTGTACTCTACTGTATCCAGGATATGTAAACTGTACTCTACTGTATCCAGGATATGTAAACTGTACTCTACTGTATCCAGGACATGTAAACTGTACTCTACTGTATCCAGGATATGTAAACTGTACTCTACTGTATCCAGGATATGTAAACTGTACTCTACTGTATCCAGGATATGTAAACTGTACTCTACTGTATCCAGGACATGTAAACTGTACTCTACTGTATCCAGGACATGTAAACTGTACTCTACTGTATCCAGGATATGTAAACTGTACTCTACTGTATCCAGGATATGTAAACTGTACTCTACTGTATCCAGGACATGTAAACTGTACTCTACTGTATCCAGGATATGTAAACTGTACTCTACTGTATCCAGGACATGTAAACTGTACTCTACTGTATCCAGGATATGTAAACTGTACTCTACTGTATCCAGGACATGTAAACTGTACTCTACTGTATCCAGGATATGTAAACTGTACTCTACTGTATCCAGGATATGTAAACTGTACTCTACTGTATCCAGGATATGTAAACTGTACTCTACTGTATCCAGGACATGTAAACTGTACTCTACTGTATCCAGGATATGTAAACTGTACTCTACTGTATCCAGGATATGTAAACTGTACTCTACTGTATCCAGGACATGTAAACTGTACTCTACTGTATCCAGGATATGTAAACTGTACTCTACTGTATCCAGGACATGTAAACTGTACTCTACTGTATCCAGGACATGTAAACTGTACTCTACTGTATCCAGGATATGTAAACTGTACTCTACTGTATCCAGGATATGTAAACTGTACTCTACTGTATCCAGAATATGTAAACTGTACTCTACTGTATCCAGGATATGTAAACTGTACTCTACTGTATCCAGGATATGTAAACTGTACTCTACTGTATCCAGGACATGTAAACTGTACTCTACTGTATCCAGGATATGTAAACTGTACTCTACTGTATCCAGGATATGTAAACTGTACTCTACTGTATCCAGGATATGTAAACTGTACTCTACTGTATCCAGGACATGTAAACTGTACTCTACTGTATCCAGGATATGTAAACTGTACTCTACTGTATCCAGGACATGTAAACTGTACTCTACTGTATCCAGGATATGTAAACTGTACTCTACTGTATCCAGGATATGTAAACTGTACTCTACTGTATCCAGGATATGTAAACTGTACTCTACTGTATCCAGGACATGTAAACTGTACTCTACTGTATCCAGGATATGTAAACTGTACTCTACTGTATCCAGGATATGTAAACTGTACTCTACTGTATCCAGGACATGTAAACTGTACTCTACTGTATCCAGGATATGTAAACTGTACTCTACTGTATCCAGGACATGTAAACTGTACTCTACTGTATCTAGGACATGTAAACTGTGCTCTACTGTATCCAGGATATGTAAACTGTACTCTACTGTATCCAGGATATGTAAACTGTACTCTACTGTATCCAGGATATGTAAACTGTGTGTAGACGATGTGGTAATTCCGCTGAGATTCTGATTCTAATTCTAACTCAGCTGTTGTGTGAGTGTTAATAGTTACTTGGCATTGTTTTCTTACAGATCACGTACACAGGCCATTCGGAAAGTGTTCCAACCCCTTTACTCTTTCCACATTATGTTACGTTGCAACCTTATTCCAAAATGGATTGAATTGTTTTTATTCCCTGATCAACACGATACCCCACAACGATGAAGCAAGAACAGCTTTTCAGACGTTTTTATAAATGCATTGGGGGGAAAAAAAAGAGTTATCACATTTACATAAGTATTCAGACCCTTTACTCTTTTGGGGGAGGATCAGCTTAATATTGCGGAAAGAATGTTTACTCAGTACTTTGTTGAAGCAAGTTTGGCAGAGATTACAGCCTTGAGTCTTCTTGGGTATGACGTTACTTGGCACACCTGTATTTGGGGAGTTTCTCCCATT
This sequence comes from Oncorhynchus mykiss, assembly GCF_013265735.2. Taxonomy (NCBI): domain Eukaryota; kingdom Metazoa; phylum Chordata; class Actinopteri; order Salmoniformes; family Salmonidae; genus Oncorhynchus; species Oncorhynchus mykiss. The sequence continues at coordinate 68,621,645 of NC_048582.1, forward strand.
CTTCTCTGTAGATCCTCTCAAGCTCTGTCAGGTTGGATGGAGGGAGGTCAGGTCTCTCCAGAGATATTATATGGGGATTGAGTTTGGGCTTTCGCAGGGTACGGGTACGGGCACGGGTACGGGTAGCAGTGTGTGTGTTTCCATAAGTCTACCTGTGTACCTGTGCCAAGGCCTGGTTACCATGGGCACGGCATGGAGGATGACATCACCGTGTTACTGTGACATCATCACCAGACAGTGACTCATATTCTTTTGGGGTCGTGACAGTGCGTGTTTGTGTGTGTGTGTGTGTGTGTGTGTGTGTTTGCATTTGCGTTTGCACTAGTGTCCTTGCACTGCGATGCAAAAATTAAATCCAACAACCCAAATCATTTCAACATCAAAGTGTTTTTATTCTATGTAACAAAAATAATAAAAATTGTTCTTAGTTCTAAGAAAAGCCAAACTGAAAAACATAAACTGAACAAAATTCATAAACGAGACACACATTCACATCATGTCAAGGCAGAATAATCTTGCATTGGACACAAGGGGTTTCCCTGACACAGATTAGAATAGATTTAAATTCATAAATACAATTATGCAGATTCGTAGTCATATTTAAGGGGTTGGTTTCATTCTATCTTTTCTGTTTCCGTATCATCGTGTGTTATTTCTGAATAGGTTGGTTGGTCCTCCATCTAAATCAACATTCCACAGAGAAGTGGTATATTTTAACGGTCCACCGTATTAAACCTGATTCAAACAAACATATCAGTATCGTGTATTGTATTGATGTCAAGTGAAAAACCTATTCATAACATTTGAATAAGACTAGTTTTCCAGGGACCAACGAGGCCAACTGACTATGTCCAAGGAAGCAAGCTTAAACAAATCCTAAACCCACAATTAGATTACCCCTGGGGTAGCAATACAATCAAATATCAAAAATATATGAAACCACAGTAACATTCAACAGATAGCTGCAATGGGAATACAGATAATAACCAAATCAAACCTCAGTAACATTCAACAGATAGCTGCAATGGGAATACAGATAATAACCAAATCAAACCTCAGCAACATTCAACGGAGAGCTGCAGACAAGAAGCAACATGAACCCGAAATATAATTCCCCATATGGGTCTCCCTATGGGTCTCTCTATGGGTCTCCCTGTGGGTCTCTCTGTGGGTCTCTCTGTGGGTCTCTCTGTGGGTCTCTCTGTGGGTCTCTCTGTGGGTCTCTCTATGGGTCTCTCTGTGGATCTCTCTGTGGATCTCTCTGTGGGTCTCCCTATGGGTTTCCCTATGGGTCTCCCTATGGGTCACGGGTCTCCCTATGGGTCTCTCTATGGGTTTCTCTGTGGATCTCCCTATGGGTCTCTCTATGAGTTTCCCTATTGGTCTCCCTATGGGTCTCACTATGGGTGTCTCTATGGGTCTCTCTATGGGTCTCTCTATGGGGCTCCCTATGGGTCTCTCTATGGGTCACGGGTCTCTCTATGGGTCACGGGTCTCTCTATGGGTCACCCTATGGGTATCTCTATGGGTCTTCCTATGGGTCTCTCTATGGGTCTCTCTATGAGACTCTATGGGTCTCTCTATGGGTCTCCCTATGGGTCTCCCTGTGGGTCTCCCTATGGGTCTCTCTATGGGTCTCCCTATGGGTCTTCCTATGGGTCTCTCTATGGGTCTCCCTATGGGTCTCCCTATGGGTCTCCCTATGGGTTTCTCTATGGGTCTCTCTATGGGTTTCTCTATGGGTCTCTCTATGGGTCTCTCTATGGGTCAGGAAAGTACACAGGGAACCTAGAATGTCCATATGGACTGCTGAGGCATCTCTGTTACACACACACACACACACACACACACACACACAGGCAGGAAGGAACACACAAACACACACAGGCAGGCACGACAGAACACACACACACACAGACAATGCATGTGAATGCTCTCACAAAAGACAAAAGCTCATAAATATAAATGTGCACACAAATACATTCACAAGCACACACACACACACACACACACACACATTATCTTCTTATACCCAAACCACTGTAGCTGTGTTGTCATGTGAAAGAAGCTGTAGGTTTTAGTGTTACATTGTCATGTACATTATTACATACGTTTATATTCATACATACGCTTATTGTCATAATCATTTCATCATAGTTTCACAATTAACAGAAAAAGGCTAGAGCTTGTCTCTCTTTAAAGGGAGGGAACATTCTGATTGGCTTAAGGACGAGGGAGAAACGCCAATGGCTAGGGAAGTTCCATCGCTTCGCCTCCTCTATCTACAGGACACTAAGATTTCCGGTGTCTAGCCATTGGACTAGAAACATAGACACCCCCCCACACACACACACACAACTTACTCTTTTCTCGACTGAGTTCAAAAATCACTCTCTCCTCAACCACCTGTTACATCCCTCTGTCTGCCTGACATTTGAAGAGCAGGAGGAAGAGGAGGATGAAGAGGAGGAGAGGAAATGAGGAGAGGAAGATGGGAGGATGGCTTTTTGAGACTTTTTTAGAAGAAACAGGAGAAATATGGAGGCTTTGATCGTTAGCGGATCAACCAGCAACCTGCAATTATCATTGAGCATCATGAAACAATGGCACCACGGCTCTGTTAGTAGATGTCGAAATGTGTCGTCTTTTCCCCATGACATTTGAAGACTCACTATCAACACCATCACCATCACCATCACTATCATCAATGTTCGTATCATCACCATCACTATCATCACCATCACTATCAACACCATCACCATCACTACCATCACCATCACTACCATCACTATCATCACCATCACTATCAACACCTTCACCATCATCACATCACTATCAACACATCACCATCACTATCAACACCATCACTATCGTCAATGTTCGTATCATCACCATCACTACCATCACCATCACTACCATCACCATCACTAATATCACCATCACTATCAACACCATCACCATCACTATCATCAATGTTCGTATCATCACCATCACTATCAACACCATCAACATCACTATCAACACCATCACCATCACTATCATTACCATCACTATCATCACTATCATCACTATCATCACCATCACTATCATCACCATCACTATCAACACCATCACCATCACTACCATCACCATCACTACCATCACCATCACTACCATCACTATCATCACCATCACTATCAACACCATCACCATCATCACCATCACTATCAACACCATCACCTTCACTATCAAAACCATCACTATCGTCAATGTTCGTATCATCACCATCACTACCATCACCATCACTACCATCACCATCACTATCATCACCATCACTATCAACACCATCACCATCACTATCATCAATGTTCGTATCATCACCATCACTATCATCAACATCACCATCACTATCATCACCATCACCATCACTATCATCACCAACACCATCACTATCATCACCATCATCATCACCATCACTATCAACACCATCACTATTATCACCATCACCATCACTATCATCACCATCACCATCACTATCATCACCATCACTATCATCACCATCACCATCACTATCATCACCATCACTATCAACACCATCACCATCACTATCATCAATGTTCGTATCATCACCATCACTATCATCAACATCGCCATCACTATCATCACCAACACCATCACTATCATCACCATCACCATCACTATCATCACCATCACCATCACTATCATCACCATCACCATCGCTATCAACACCATCACCATCACTATCATCACCATCACCATCACTATCAACACCATCACCATCACTATCATCACCATCACCATCACTATCATCACTATCATCACCATCACTATCAACACCATCACCATCACTATCATCACAATCACAATCATGACCATCACAATCATGACCATCACAATCATGACATCACTATAATCACCATCACTATCAGCACCATCACTATCAGCACCATCACTATCACCATCACGATCATCACCATCACGATCATCACCATCACTATCAACACCATCACCATCATCACCAAAACTATGATCACCATCATCACCATCACCATCACTATCATCACCATCACCATCACTATCATCACCATCACCATCACTATCAACACCATCACTATCATCACAATCACGACCATCACTATGTCAGACTGTCTGAGAGGGGCTTTAGTATCTACATAACGGGGGATTGAAAAGCCTAATGTATTCTGTACCATGTCCGTCTTTTAGAGGCCAGCTTTAGTGAATGACTGGAAACTGTCGTTTTGCATGATCTGACCACGAACTCTCGCCCGTACACACACACACACACACACACACACACACACACACACACACACACACATTGTGGTTTGACCAGAATGCTGCGTCTGACCCTGTGAATGCTCTATTATCTCCCTGACAGCTTGAGGATAAACGTACATCACTGTCCTCCTGTTTTTCAATATACACCCCCCTCCTTTTTCCTCCCTCTCTCTCTCTACCCCTCTCTCTTTCTCTTTCTCTCTCCCCTCTCTCTCTCTCCCTCTCTCCCCTCTCTCTCTCCCCCTCTCTCTCTCTCTACCCCTCTCTTTCCCTCCCCTTCTCTCTCTCTTTCGCCTTCTCTCTCTTTCCCCTATCTCTCTCTCTACCCCTCTCTTTCCCTCCCTCTCTCTCTTTGTACCTCTCTCTGTACTTCTCTCTCTCTGTCTCTCTCTCTCTGTACCTCTCTCTCTCTCTCTCTCTCCCTCCCTCTCTTTCCTTCCCCTCCCCTCCTCTCTCTCTCTCTCTCTCTCTCTCTACCCCCTCTCTCCCTCTCTCGCTCTCTACCCCTCTCTCTCTCTCTGTACCTCTCTCTCTCTCTCTTTTTCTCAATCTATTAACGTCACACTGTCTGGTCCCACAAACCTCTGCTTCTTTTTTATTTTCAGTAAATGTATCTCCTAACCTTCATCTCCTTAAATTTTTATCCACCCTGCTCTCCTCCATCTCTACCCCCCTCATCCCCTCCCTACTTCTGCGGATTTCCTATGTCCATCCTGTCTCTCATCCTTCCACCCCCCCCCCCCCCCCCCCCCCCTCCATCCTTCTCTATATCACTTGGCAACAGTCGTACAATGAGAGGTCAAACATGCCATCTCCATCTCTCCCTCCTACCTTCCTCCCTCCCTCCCTCCTCCCTCACCTCCCTCCCTCACCACCTCCCTCGGCTCCCTCCCTCCTCCCTCCCTCTCCTCCTCCCTCCCTCACCTCCTCCCTCCTCTATTTCTGCATGTCACACTGTAGCAGTAGGACGATGGAGGGATCACTCTTGGCTGCCTCTTTGAACTCGTCCAGCGTGATCTCATCGTTGTGATCTTTATCCATCTTGGAGAAGATCTTATCCACGCGCTGCTGGGGAGTCAGCCCGTCCTCGTTCATACGCATCATTATCACAGTGCCAACCATCTTGTAGATCGCCTTGGAAACAGAGAGAGAGAGAGAGAGAGAGAGGAGGTGGTCAGTAAAGAATGGATTGGGGGCATTCGCTGGAGACAAACACAGTGATTTATCAGAAAGATGCACACAATTAACACACGTGGATGCACACACACATGCAGACAAGCACACGCGAACACACACAGACCTCTATGATCTCCAGCATCTCCATGCGTGTGATCTTGCCGTCTCCGTCTAAGTCGTACATGTTGAAGGCCCAGTTGAGTTTCTGCTCAAAGCTCCCCCTAGAGGTGATGGAGAGAACTGTCAAACATAAACGTGCAGAGGTGTGTGTGTGTGTGTGTGTGTGTGTGTGTGTGTGTGTGTGTGTGTGTGTGTGTGTGTGTGTGTGTGTGTGTGTGCGTGCGTGCGTGCGTGCGTCTGTGTGTGTGTGTGTGTGTGTGTGTGTCTAAGTGTGTGTGTGTGTGTGTGTCTAAGTGTGTGTGTGTGTGTGTGTGTGTGTGTGTGTGTGTGTGTGTGCGCACCGTCAAACCTGACATCACCTGTGTTACGGATCGTACCTCGAGGTGATTGACAGGGCACAGATAAACTCCCGGAAGTCGATGGTCCCGTCCCCGTTCTTATCGAAGGTCCGGAAGGCGTGCTGGGCGAACTTAGACGCGTCGCCGTACGGAAAGAACTGCATGATAAAAAACAGATTAAGAAGTGTAATGTCATTTAATGTAAAAACGTAGGTCGCTGGAGGGCTTTTTAATATATCAGTGGGGTTTTCTGAGGACATGAATGTATGTGTCCCAAAATGGCATCCCATGGGCAATGGTCAGCGGTAGGGCACTACATAGGTAATAGAATGTGACTTGGGACGCATGCCATGACGATGTTGCACATTGTAAATCCCTCTACTCCCAACGAGTTTCTGCTTTAGGAATCCCATGGACCACTGTACTCAGTCCTTTCTCTTCTTCCTTCCTCCCCCTCTCCCCTCTTCTCCCCCTATTTAATGCTACTTCCTCTTCTTCCTCCCTCCCCCTCTCCCCCCCTATTTAATACTACTTCCTCTTCCCCCCCCCCTATTTAATGCTACGTCCTCTTCAACCCCCCCTCCCTCCCTTCCTCCCTCCCTCCCCCTCTTTAATGCTACTTCCCCTTCAGCTCTCTCTCTCTCTCTCTCTCTCTCTCTCTCTCTCTCTCTCTCTCTCTCTCTCTCTATTCAATTTAAATTCAGTAGACGTCATTGACATGGCAAGGTAAATTAATGACATTGTCAAAGTATACATGTAACAAACAAAATGGTGGCACCAACAGCCAATCATCTTGGACCAGAGTGAGAACAGCCTCTCTGGGAAGGTTTTCCTTTGACGACCTGTCTCTGTAGCCAGACTGTGCTCACTGAGTCTGTACCCCGTCAGTGTTTTCCTCAGTTTTCTATCAGTCACAGTGGTCAAGAGTGTGCAAAGCTGTCATCAAGGCAAAGGGTGGCTATTTGAAGAATCTCAAATATAAAACCTATTTTGATTTGTTTAACACTTTGTTTGGTTACTTGATGATTCCATATGTGTTATTTCGTAGTTGTCACGCCCTGGCCTTAGTTATCTGCGTTTTCTTTATTATTTCTGTTAGGCCAGGGTGTGACATGGGTGATTTATTGTGTTTTCGTCTTGTCTAGGGGTTTATTAGATTTACGGGGTTGTGTTCAGTGTAGTTGTCTAGGTGAGTCTATGGTTGCCTAGAGTGGTTCTCAATCAGAGGCAGGTGTTTATCGTTGTCTCTGATTGGGAACCATATTTAGGCAGCCATGTTCTTTGGGTATTTTGTGGGTGGTTGTCTCCTGTGTCAGTGTTTGTGCCACACGGGACTGTTTTGGGGTTTTCAAGGTTCTCGTTTTGTATTCTGTTCTGTTGTAAATTGAAAAATATTTTTTTTTTAGCTAAAAGTATTATTATATAATTGATCGATTGACTATGACTTTTCAGATCGCCCAGAATTGCTATCTGCAGGGTTAGCTCTGGGTAAATGTTGAAATTGTTCAGCCATTCCTGGACCTGTGACCAAAAACAAGCTACATATGGACAATACCAAAACAAATTATCTAATGATTCTGTCTCCTTGTAGCAAAACCTGCAGAGCTGGGAAGGTTGTATCTCCAATATGTATAGCATTCTATTGGTTGACAGAATTCTGTATAATAATTTAAAGTTTTGAATCTGCCGTCGTTTTAAGTATCAGCTCTTAAACCATGTGCCATGGAATCAGTACACTGAAAATCTCTACACAACTATTTTGAAAGACCAATGATGGTCTCTAATGCAAGGCTGACCGACAAGTTCCTTACATTCCCCCTTTCCACTTTCCTCCTCCATTTTTGTAGTAATGCTGCAATTCATTGGTTATAATTTTGGGTAGAGCAGACATTTCCATATGTCTGTGTTAGCTGCATGTGCGACATAACTCCAGCAGTCCTATTTATGATATAATTTTTTTTTTTTATATAGACAAAAAAGGGGTTTCAGTTCCAAATAAAATTGAATATTTTTTTTCTCATATACATTTTTAAAATGTTTCTCTAGGTCTAGGCAAGACCATGAGGAAATATGTCAACTATGATATGGCTACTAAGAGGCGCAGCAGTCTAAGGCTCTGCATCTCAGTGCGAGAGGCGTCACGACAGTCCCTGGTTCAAGTCTAGACTGTATCACATCTAGCCGTGATTGGTAGTCCCATAGGGCGGTGCACAATTGGCCCAGCGTTGTCCGGGTAGAGCGTCAATGTAAATAAGAACTTGTTCTTAACTGAATTGTTAAATAAAGATAAAATAAATCAATTTAAAAAAAGAGTTATTCAAGGTATTTTACACGGTAGCAAGATCTTATCTATTTTTGCTAACTTTCTATAAAAATGTATTGGAGTGAAATCATGTATGTCTTTCGGGATATGTATACCGAGTATATCCACATCACCATCAGACTATTTTATTGGTAAACTACACGGTAATGTAAAAGTTGTATTTTTTTTAGTGATCCAATACGTGGTGCAGTTATCATAATTTGGTTTTAATCCAGAGAGGAAAGAACAATTATCTAGATCCTCTAAGAGTCTGTAGAGGGATACTAATTGTGGTTTTAAAAGAAAACGTGAATCGTAAGTGTTCAATGACACCTTTGGTTTTAAGGATTTCTAGCCCCTTGATATTATTGTTGGATCAGATTTTTATAGTTAACTTTCAATGGCCATAGTAAATAGATATGGCGATAGTGGACAACCTTGTTTTACTCCTCTTGACAGTTTAAATCTTTATTTAAAGATAAGCCATTATTTACTATTTTACACCTAGGGTTACTACATTATAAATTATTTTAACACATTTTTACAAGGCATTCTCCTAAATGTAAATAATCCAGAGATGTATGTTTAAACTACAGTCCTACTTTTTCAAAGGCCTTTTCAACGTCAGCCATGAATATCAGATCTGGTTTCCCAGATTTTTCATAGCGTTCTAATGTTTCCAGTACTTGTCTTATATTATCTCCAATGTATCTTCTATGTAAAAAACCTGTCTGATTAGAATGAATAACGTCCGACCATACCTTTTAAAATACATGCGCTAAACATTTTTGCTAGAATTTTTGCATCACAACACTGAAGTGTAAGTAGCTTCCAATTTTTTAAATGGACTGGATCTTTATAATTCCCACTTGTATCCTGTTTCAGTAATAATAAAATAATTCCTTCTCGTTGAGTGTCTGATAATCTACCATTTACATAGGAGTGGTTAAAACATGCTAATAACCCTCCTCTGAGTATATAAACAAACGTTTGGTATACTTCCACTGGTATGCCATCCAGCCCTGGAGTTTTCCCCGTAATTTAAAGTCTTTAATTGCATCAAGAAGTTCCTCCTCTGTAATTTGGCCTTCACATGAGTCTTTCTGTACAGATGTTAATTTTACATTATTAATAGGAAAAAAATCCATACAATAGCTTCGGTTAGAGGAGATGGAGGAGACTGAATTGAAAACATATGTTTAAAGTACTTTGCTTCCTCTTTCAAAATATAATTTGGGGAATCATGAGTGACTCCGTCATTTCTAACAAGTTTCAGTCAATTATTTTTGGTGGCATTTCTATGTTGAAGATGAAAAAATAATTTGGTGCATTTTTCCCCATATTCCATCCAGTTGTCTTTATTATTATAAAATATTACACTTTATCATTGTTGAATACGTTCCTCCATTTCATTTTGTTTCCTCTAACTTATTTTGAGCCTCTATGGTACAGTTTTATTGCTCTCTATCTGTTCTGTCCTTCTATTACCTCTATTACCTTGTTAGTATGGACCTTTGACCTAAATTCTTTTTGTTTTAGAGATGAGTACTGAATTGCATGGCCTCTAAAGGCACATTTAAAAGTGTAAATAGATTAGTACAACGTCGCGCCGTTACCTGAACGCCCATCTGCGGCCCGCTAATTGTTAGCGGTCTTATCGGCTGCTGTCTGAATAGGTCTATCGGACCATTTTCTTGGGTCACTATAACTATATCTATTTTGCCAATTGGATTGGTCCCCTCTACCACACGGAACCCCACTAATCTACCGACGGAAGCGCACGAGGTGGCTGAAAACAGACTTCCATCCTCTGCCAGCTTGCTACCCACGGACCGGCTAGCTGTCTGAATCTCCGTGACCCCAACCAACCTCACTGCTCACTGGACCCTTATGATCACTCGACTAAGCATGCCTCTCCTTAATGTCAATATGACTTGTCCATTGCTGTTCTGGTTAGTGTTTATTGGCTTATTTCACTGTAGAGGCTCTAACCCTGCTCATTATACCTTATCCAACCTTTCACCCACACATGAGATGCAACCACCACCCACACATGCGATGACATCACCTGGTTTCAATGAGGTTTCTAGAGACAAAATCTCTCTCATCATCACTCAATGCCTAGGCTTACCTCCACTGTATTCACATCCTACCAGACCTTTGTCTGTACATTATACCTTGAAGCTATTTTATCGCCCCCAGAAACCTGCTCCTTTTACTCTCTGTTCCGAACGTACTTGACGACCAATTGTCATAGCTTTTAGCCGTACCCTTATCCTACTCCTCCTCTGTTCCTCTGGTGATGTAGAGGTGAATCCAGGCCCTGCAGTGCCTAGCTCCACTCCTATTCCCCAAGCGCTTTCTTTTGATGACTTCTGTAACCGCAATAGCCTTGGTTTCATGCACGTTAACATTAGAAGCCTAACTACAACATTTTCAGACAAGGGGGTGGTGTTGCAATCTACTGCAAAGATAGCCTGCAGAGTTCTGTCCTGCTATCCAGGTCTGTACCCAAACAATTTAAACTTCTACTTTTAAAAATCCACCTCTCTAAAAACAAGTCTCTCACCATTGCCACCTGCTATAGACCAACCTCTGCCCCCAGCTGTGCTCTGGACACCATATGTGAACTGATTGCCCCCCATCTATCTTCAGAGCTCATGCTGCTAGGTGACCTAAACTGGGACATGCAATCCGCAGCCATCCTACAATCTAAACTTGATGCCCTCAATCTCACACAAATTATCAATGGATTTACCAGGTACCACCCCAAAGCCATAAAAACACTGGCACCCTCATAAATATCATCCTAACCAACTTGTCCTCTAAATACAATTTTGCTGTTTTCAACCAAGATCTCAGCGATCACTGCCTCATTGCCTGCATCAGTAATGGGTCAGCGGTCAAACGACCTCCACTCATCATTGTCAAACGCTCCCTGAAACACTTCAGCAAGCAGGCCTTTGTAATCGACCTGGCCCGGGTATCCTGGAAGGATATTGACCTCATCCCATCAGTAGAGGATGCCTGGTTATTTTTTTTAAATGCCTTCCTCACCATCTTAAATATGCATGCCCCATTCAATAAATTTAGAACCAGGAACAGATATAGCCCTTGGTTCTCTCCAGACCTGACTGCCATTAACCAACACAAAAACATCCTATGGCGTTCTGCATTAGCATCAAACAGCCCCCGTGATATGCAACTTTTCAGGGAAGTTAGAAACCAATATACACAGGCAGTTAGAAAAGCTAAGGTTAGCTTCAAGCAGAAATTTGCTTCCTGCAACACAAACTCAAAAAAGTTCTGGGACACTAAAGTCCATGGAGAATAAGAACACCTCCTCACAGCTGCCAACTGCACTGAGGATAGGAAATTCTGTCACCACCGATAAATCGAATATAATTGACAATTTCAATAAGCATTTTTCTACAGCTGGCCATGCTTTCATCCTGGTTACCCCTACCCCGGTCAACAGCACTGTACCCCCCACAGAAACTTGCCCAATCCTCCCCATTTCTCCTTCTCCCAAATCCTGTCAGCTGATGTTCTGAAAGAGCTGCAAAATCTGGAACCCTACAAATCAGCCAGGCTAGACAATCTCGACCCTCTCTTTCTAAAACTATCTGCCGAAATTGTTGCAACCCCTATTACTAGCCTGTTCAACCTCTCTTTCGTATCGTTTGAGATCCCAAAAGATTGGAAAGCTGCCGCGGTCATCCCCCTCTTCAAAGGGGGTGACACTCTAGACCCAAACTGCTAAAGACCTATATCTATCCTACCCTGTCTTTCTAAGGTCTTCGAAAGCCAAGTCAACAAACAGATTACCGACCATTTTGAATCCCACCGTACATTCTCCGCTATGCAATCTGGTTTCAGAGCTGGTCATGGGTGCACCTCAGCCACGCTCAAGGTCCTAAACGACATCATATCCGCCATCAATAAGAGACATTACTGTGCAGCCATTTTCATCAACCTGGCCAAGGCTTTCAACTCTGTCAATCACCACATTCTCAACGGCAGACTCGATAGCCTTGGTTTCTCAAATGATTGCCTCGCCTGGTTCACCAACTACTTCTCTGATAGAGTTCAGTGTGTCAAATCAGAGGGCCTGTTGTCCGGGCCTCTGGCAGTCTCTATGGGGTGCCACAGGGTTCAATTCTTGGGCCGACTCTCTTCTCTGTATACATCAATGATGTCGCTCTTGCTGCCAGTGATTCCCTGATCCACCTCTGTGCAGACAACACCATTCTGTATACATCTGGCCCTTCTTTGGACACTGTGTTACCAACCCTCCAGACGAGCTTCTATGCCATACTCCTTCCGTGGTCTCCAACTGCTCTTAAATACAAGTAAAACTAAATGCATGCTTTCAACCGATCACTGCTTGCACCTGCCCGCCCGTCCAGCATCACTACTCTGGACGGTTCTGACTTAGAATATGTGGACAACTACAAATACCTAGGTGTCTGGTTAGACTGTAAACTCTCCTTCCAGACTCACATTAAACATCTCCAATCCAAAGTTAAATCTAGAATCGGCTTCCTATTTCGCAACAAAGCATCCTTCACTCATGCTGCCAAACATGCCCTCGTAACCATCCTACCGATCCTCGACTTCGGCGATGTCATCTACAAAATAGCCTCCAACACCCGACTCAATAAATTGGATGCAGTCTATCACAGTGCCATCCATTTTGTCACCAAAGCCCCATATACTACCCAACACTGCGACCTGTACGCTCTCGTTGGCTGGCCCTCGGTTCATACTCGTCGCCAAACCCACTGGCTCCAGGTCATCTACAAGACCCTGCTAGGTAAAGTCCCCCCTTATCTCAGCTCGCTGGTCACCATAGCAGCATCCACCTGTAGCACGTGTTCCAGCAGGTATATATCTCTGGCCACCCCCAAAACCAATTCCTCCTTTGCTAGTCTCTCCTTCCAGGTCTCTGCTGCCAATGACTGGAACTAACCACAAAAATCTCTGAAACTGGAAACACTTATCTCCCTCACTAGCTTTAAGCACCAGCTGTCAGAGCAGCTCACAGATTACTGCACCTGTACATTGCCCATCTATAATTTAGCCGAAACAACTACCCCTACTATTTATTTTGCTCCTTTGCACCCCATTATTTTTATTTCTACTTTGGACATTCTTCCACTGCAAATCTACCATTCCAGTGTTTTACTTGCTATATTGTATTTACTTTGCCACCATGGCCTTTTTTTGCCTTTACCTCCCTTATCTCACCTCATTTGCTCACATCGTATATAGACTTGTTTATAATGTATTATTGACTATATGTTTGTTTTACTCCATGTGTAACTCTGTGTTGTTGTATGTGTCGAACTGCTTTGCTTTATCTGTCCAGGTCGCAGTTGTAAACGAGAACTTGTTCTCAACTAGCCTACCTGGTTAAATAAAGGTGTTCTCAACTAGCCTACCTGGTTAAATAAAGGTGAAATAAAAAATAAAATAAAATAAAATAAGGGGATCTGTTGTACCTCTGTTATGTCTGAAAAAGTCAGCTAGAAAACAAATTATCATCCAATAGGATTTAATTCCATGTCAAATATCCTCGCTCACGTGGAAATTCAGTAAGAATAATTTATTTGCCAATTATCTGATGGTCCGACCACATTCTATCCCCTATCAAAACTTTTTACAACTTTTGGTGCTAACTAGAATGACATAAGAAAGAAGTCAAGACGACGATCTCACTAGGTCAGGATATTAAACCTCCATGTATATCTCACTAGGTCAGGATATTAAACCTTCATGTATATCTCACTAGGTCAGGATATTAAACCTCCTCCATGTATATCTCACTAGGTCAGGATATTAAACCTCCTCCATGTATATCTCACTAGGTCCGGGTATTAAACCTCCTCCATGTATATCTCACTAGGTCAGGAAATTAAACCTCCTCCATGTATATCTCACTAGGTCAGGATATTAAACCTCCTCCATGTATATCTCACTAGGTCAGTGTATTAAACCTACTCCATGTATACCATTGCTACTAAGTAACCCTCCAATTGCTCTCCACTATTCCACCCGCTAAAGCCCATCCAAAGTCGGGTTGCCATCCCAGTGACCGACAGACCGCCCCAGTCCCCTCCGGATCCCAGGGCCCCTCTCGGATCCCAGGGCCCCTCTAGAGACCAGGACCCATCCTTGGAAAAGAGCACACAGTGCTAGATGTCTATAATGTGAGAAGTTAGCATAGCAGACTAGATGTCTATAATGTGGGATGTTAGCATAGCAGACTAGATGTCTATAATGTGTGAAGTTAGCATAGCAGGCTAGATGTCTATAATGTGGGAAGTTAGCATAGCAGACTAGATGTCTATAATGTGGGAAGCTAGCATAGCAGACTAGATGTCTATAATGTGGGATGTTAGCATAGCAGACTAGATGTCTATAATGTGTGAAGTTAGCATAGCAGGCTAGATGTCTATAATGTGGGAAGTTAGCATAGTAGGCTAGATGTCTATAATGTGTGAAGTTAGCATAGCAGACTAGATGTCTATAATGTGGGATGTTAGCATAGCAGACTAGATGTCTATAATGTGGGATGTTAGCATAGCAGACTAGATGTCTATAATGTGGGAAGCTAGCATAGCAAACTAGATGTCTATAATGTGGGAAGTTAGCATAGCAGACTAGATGTCTATAATGTGGGAAGCTAGCATAGCAGACTAGATGTCTATAATATGGGAAGTTAGCATAGCAGACTAGATGACTATAATGTGGGAAGTTAGCATAGCAGACTAGATGTCTATAATGTGGGAAATTAGCATAGCAGACTAGATGTCTATAATGTGGGAAGTTAGCATAGCAGACTAGATGTCTATAATGTGGGAAGTTAGCATAGCAGACTAGATGTCTATAATGTGGGATGTTAGCATAGCAGACTAGATGCCTATAATGTGGGAAGTTAGCATAGCAGACTAGATGTCTATAATGTGGGAAGTTAGCATAGCAGACTAGACGTCTATAATGTGGGATGTTACCATCCTTGGAAAAAAGCACGCAGTGCCACCCACAGAACACAAGCAGATCATTGGCTAAAAGTATTTCCAATGCTCTCACCTCAATTTGCTTTATACATAGCCATTAAAATATATATATATTTAAATATCTCATGTATTTTAATTTATATCATTAATAATTAATACGCGTAATAATGTTGACAATTGGTGCAAAGGATTGCTACCTGTAACCAGGAATTATATTACATTTTTTGTTTGCGATAGCTTGCTCCTATCCATTATTTTAGCAAACAATTATTGTTTATCTATTTATTTATTTATTATCTCCTATATTGTCCCTAACTTCCTTACCCCCTTAGCCAGCCTGCCAACTTAGTGGAGTCTGCCATGAGCACAGTCAGTGTAGTCAGCTCAGCTATCCCCATTGAGACCATGTCTGTGCCTCGATCTAGGTTGGGCAAAACGAAACATGTTGGTGTTCGCCTTAGCAATCTGACTGGACTAAAGACCTCCTCCATTCTTGTCGTTATTGTAAAAGATTGTGATATCTCACATCTCAAAATAGGGCCGTGAAGGTGAATGGAATGGCACTGGAGCGACGAAACACCCTTGCTGTCTCTGCCTAGCCAGCTCCCCTCTCTCCACTGGGATTCTCTGCCTTTATTAACCCTATTACAGGGGCTGAGTCACTGGCTTACTTGTGCTCTTCCATGCCATTGCTAGGAGAGGTGCATCACTTGTGGGATGAGTCACTGACGTGGTCTTCCTGTCTGGGTTGGCGCCCACCCTTGGGTTCGTGCCGTGGGAGAGATCTTCGTGGGCTATACTCGGCCTTCTCTCAGGGTAGTAAGTTGGTGGTTGAAGATATTCCTCTAGTGGTGTGTGGGCTGTGCTATTGGCAAAGTGGGTGGGGTTATGACCTGCCTGTTTGGCCCTGTCTGGGGGTATCATCGGATGCTGCCACCTGACCCCTCCTGTCTCAGGCTCCAGTATTTATGCTGCAGTAGTTTGCGTGTCGGGGGGCTAGGATCAGTCTGTTATATATGGAGTATTTATCCTGTCTTATCCGGTGTCCTGTGTGAATTTAAGTATGCAACCTCTAATTCTCTCTCGTTCTCTCTCTCTTTCTCTCTCTTTCTCTTTCTCTGTCTTTCTCTTCGGTCGGAGGACCTGAGCCCTAGGACCGTAACTCAGGACTATCTGGCCTGATGACGCCTTGCTGTTCCCAGTCCACCTGGCCATGCTGCTGCTCCAGTTTCAACTGTTCTGCCTGCTATGGAATCCTGACCTGTTCACCGGATGTGCTACCTGTCCCGGACCTGCTGTTTTCGACTCTCTCTTACGCACCTGCTGTATCTAACTCTAAATGATCTGCTCTGAAAAGCCAACTGATATTTACTCCTGTTGCACATTCAACAACCACTGTGATTATTATTATTTGACCCTGCTGGTTAACCAATGAACGTTTGAACATCTTGGCCATGTTCTGTTATAATCTCCACCCGGCACAGCCAGAAGAGAACTGGCCACACCTCATAGCCTGGTTCCTCTCTAGGTTTCTTCCTAGGTTTTGGCCTTTCTAGGGAGTTTTTCCCTAGCCACCGTGCTTCTACATCTGCATTGCTTGCTGTTTGGGGTTTTAGGCTGGGTTTCTGTAAAGCACTTTGTGACATCAGCTGATGTAAAAAGGGCTTTATAAATACATTTGGTTGAGAGCAATTGGTTCTATTACTGATTGAAATATTTTGAGCCAGATTCTAACTGGAATTTCTTTCCTTTTAATGGTAATTATCTTCTTTCTTTGTCCCTCAGCTCATTCACAGCCATGTAAAAGCTACCTGTGTTGCTGACATTTAGTCCTAGATACGTGTTAATATACATATGGTATATAGTATAATTTATATTTGTCTTCCTGATTTCCCGAACCTCTTTTGTAATGTTGTTATATATTGTTTTTTAGGTTAACTGTCAGAGCCCAGGTCTGACAGAACCTGTGCAGATGCTTCTGTAACCCCTCCTTAGTGGGAGACAGCAGCACCAGGTCATCTCCTTATAGCAAACACTCGATTTCAGTGTTGTGTAGGGTGAGACCAGGTGCTGCAGTTCCTTCTGATGTTTTTGATAATTCGTTAATGCACATGTTAAATAGTGTTGGACTTATTGGTCAGCCCTGTTCCCCTCCCCGTCCCTGAGAAGTCTGTTTGCTTATTGTCAATTTTAACCGCAGATTTGATTTTAGTGTACATTGATTTAATAACATCATATAATTTCCCTCCAATACCACGTTCTATTAGTTTATAATTAAAAAAAAGACCTTCAGCTGTGTTGCAAGGCTGCTGTCCTGCTCTGTCCTCACCTTGGTTAGGAGCTCCTCTAAGGTGTGAATGTCTGGTTGCTCTTTGCTCACACTCTCCCTCAGCAGGACAACCTTCCCCTCCAGTCTGGTGAACTCATCCCTCATGGCAGCCATGGTGGTGAGGAGGGCCACCTTCCCCTACAGTCTGGTGAGCTCATCCCTCATGGCAACCATGGTGGTGAAGAGGGCCTGAGCCTGCTCAGCACTGAGGGGGGTCGCTCTCCTCCTGGGGCGTGGCCTCCACTATGGTGGGAAGAGAGGTGCTGGATGTACCTTCTGAGGGGGAGTGGGGACATGATGCCTGTGGGCTACTGATGCTGCTGCTCTATTCTGCTGCACCATTGCCATGGAAACCGGTTTTGGTATGTCTGCTGTTGATGCTAGCTACGTCAAATTTAGCACAAAAAACAGCAAAAAAATTGTACAAAATCTTCACACAAAAAAAACAGAAGATATTTTTAACGTTGGAGTCCGTGTTACGTTTTGGTTTACTCACTCAATTTGGATTTGTTATGTAGTTATATTAACTCCTCTTGCTAGGTTTGTTCTAGCTCAATGTTTCTGGCTAGCTTGTTAGCCTGCTAGCTAGGTTCTTGTTGTGTAGCTAGAGAGAATTAAAACTTCTTAATTAGAGGCGCAAAGTTACTATTTTTTCTCTATTGTGATTGAATGGAGTTGTGTTTCATCATTTCTTGTCTTGAATTATTTTTAGATTTGAGTGTTAATAAAAAAATAAAAAAATAATAATCTCTCTTTCTCTCTCTCCCTTTCCTCCTCTCTCTCTCTCCCTCCCTGTCTCCTTCTCCTCCTCTCACCCACTCTCTCTTCCCTCACATTAGCATAGGGTGACCAGACGTCCCCGTTTTCCGGGGACAGTCTCCGTTTTTGGTGGCCTGTCCCCGGCTGGAGCTGTCCCCGATTTTTAACTGTGCGTTAAAAACAAACCGCAAAGTGAAATATTTTACTAAAGAAAGACCGGGCAGCAGAATCTACCGGTCTCAATCGCGTTGTGCTTGTTTTGTCCAGCAGAGGGGGCTGCTCGCTACAGCAGCTTCATTCACTCTTCTTCTTCTACTAACTACTTGCTCGCAATAGTTTTAGAGAAAACTGCTGTGCAAGTATCAAGTAAATCTATAACATCGCCACAAACATCTTTTCAAGCCATGTAAGTTACAATCGTTTGAGATACTAGCTAGTGATGTTATATTGTCCCCGGATTGATGTGATTATAGAATTCATTTTGGATTGGATATGCTTAATATGAGTCTGGACAGAGAGTTTAGAGTCTAACCAGACACCTAGGTATTTGTAGATGTCCACATATTCTAAGTCAGAACCGTCCAGAGTAGTGATGCTGGACGGGCGAGCAGGTGCAGGCAGTGATCGGTTGAATAGCATGCATTTAGTTTTACTTGCATTTAAGAGCAGTTGGAGGCCACGGAAGGAGAGTTGTATGGCAATGAAGCTCGTCTGGAGGTTAGTTAACACAGTGTCCAAAGAGGGGCCAGAAGTATACAGAATGGTGTCGTCTGCGTAGAGGTGGATCAGAGAATCACCAGCAGCAAGAGCAACATCATTGATGTATACAGAGAAGAGAGTCAGTCCGAGGATTGAACCCTGTGGCACCCCCATAGAGACTGCCAGACGTCTGGACAACAGGCCCTCCGATTTGACACACTGAACTCTGTCTGAGAAGTAGTTGGTTAACCAGGTGAGGCAATCATTTGAGAAACCAAGGATGTCGAGTCTGCCAATAAGAATGTTGTGATTGACAGAGTCGAAAGCCTTGGCCAGGTCGATGAATACGGCTGCACAGTAATGTCTCTTATCGATGGCGGTTATGATGTCATTTAGAACCTTGAGCGTGGCTGAGGTGCACCCATGACCAGCTCTGAAACCAGATTGCATAGCGGAGAAGGTTTGGTGGGATTTGAAATGGTCGGTAATCTGTTTGTTAACTTCGCTTTCGAAGACCTTAGAAAGGTAGGGTAGGATAGATATAGGTCTGTAGCATTTTCCTTCTAGAGTGTCACCCCCTTTGAAGAGGGGGATGACCGCGGCAGCTTTCCAATCTTTGGGAATTTCAGACAATACGAAAGAGAGGTTGAACAGGCTAGTAATAGGGGTTGCAACAATTTCGGCAGATAGCTTTAGAAAGAGAGGATCCAGATTGTTTAGCCCGGCTGATTTGTAGGGGTCCAGATTTTTCAGCTCTTTCAGAACATCAGTTATCTGGATTTGGGAAAAGGAGATAGGGTGGGGGCTTTGGCGGGGTGCTGTGGAGGGTGCCGGGCAGTTGACCGGGGTAGGGGTAGCCATGTGGAAAGCATGGCCAGCCGTAGAGAAACGCTTATTGAAATTCTCAATTATAGTGGATTTATCAGTGGTGAAAGTGTTTCCTAGCCTCAGAGCAGTGGGCAGCTGGGAGGACTCACAGAAGATCCAAAAGAATAAAGACATTACAAATGTCATACTATGTCTGTATACAGTGTTGTAACGATGTGCAAATAGTTAAAGTACAAAAGGGAAAATAAATCAAAATAAATATGTTCTTCACTGGTTGCCCATTTCCTGTGGCAACAGGTCACAAATCTTGCTGCTGCACACTGTGGAATTTCACCCAGTAGATGTGGGAGTTTATCAAAATCGGGTTTGTTTTCGAATTCTTTGTGGGTCTGTGTAATCTGAGGGAGATATGTCTCTCTAATATGGTCAAACATTTGGCAGGAGGTTAGGAAGTGCAGCTCAGTTTCCACCTCATTTGTGGGCTGTGTGCACATAGCCTGTCTTCTCTTGTGAGCCATGTCTGCCTACGGCGGCCTTTCTCAATAGCAAGGCTATGCTCAATTAGTCTGTACATAGTCAAAGCTTTCCTTAAGTTTGGGTTAGTCACAGTGGTCAGGTATTCTGCCACTGTGTACTCTCTGGTTAGGGCCAAATAGCATTCTAGTTGGCTCTGTTTTTTTGTTATTTATTTCCAATGTGTCAAGTAATTATCTTTTTGCTTTCTAATGATTTGGTTGGGTCTAATTGTGTTGCTATCCTGGAGCTCTGTGGGGTGTGTTTGTGTTTGTGAGCAGAGCCCCAGAACCAGCTTGCTTAGGGGGACTCTTCTCCGGATTCATCTCTCTGTAGGTGATGTCTTTGTTATGGAAGGTTTGTGAATTGCTTCTTTTTAGGTAGTTTTAGAACTTAACAGCTCTTTTCTGGATGTTTGATAATTAGCGGGTATCGGCCTAATTCTGCTCTGCATGCATTATTTGGTGTTTTACGCTGTCCACAGAGGATATTTGTCTAGATGGAATTTGTATTTGTCGTCCTGGCGACTGGAACTTTTTTGGAACACCATTATTTTGGTCTTACTGAGATGTACTGTCAGGGCCCAGGTCTGACAGAATCTGTGCAGAAGATATAGGTGCTGCTGTAGACCCTCCTTGGTTGGTGACAGAAGCACCATATCTTTAGCAAACAGTAGATATTTGACTTCAGATTCTATTAGGGCGAGGCCTCTCTCTCTCCCTCCCAACATATTGTTGCTGAAAATCCTCTAGATTCTGTATACCAGTGGGCCAGTCTTTGAATCTACCTCTCTCTCTCTCTCTCTCGCTCTCTCGCTCTCTCGCTCTCTCGCTCTCTCTCACCTTGACATATAACTGTTGGAACTCCTCTAGGTTCAGTATACCAGAGGGACAGTCTTTGAGGAAGCCTTTGTACCACTGCTTGAGCTCAGCCTCGTTGAACTCAGTACTCTTGGTGAGGTCATCCAGGACCTCTGGTGCCAGCTTACTGTTTCCTTTCCCCATCACAAAGTCTCCTCTCTGGAGAAATAAACAAGACACACAAGGAATCACACGATGATGGAACAATAAACTGATAATTGTTGGGAATGCACACAATCAGTTGATTGATCAATAAATCAATCAATAAATTAAGCCAAGGATTCAACCATCTCTGGAATAAACACAAGCAATCAAATCACAAATCAATTATTCAATCAAATAGGAAATGCACACAATCATATAATCAGATTAAGTCAAAGGAATATAATGAATATTGGGAGGCAGGCATGTACCCAAAAAGTGCTGTTCCTGTGTAGAGCAGCGGCCCCCAGATAGGGCTCGTATTGTGTAGAGCAGATGCCCCCAGATAGGGCTCGTATTGTGTAGAGCAGATGCCCCCAGATAGGGCTCGTACTGTGTAGAGCAGATGCCCCCAGATAGGGCTCGTATTGTGTAGAGCAGATGCCCCCAGATAGGGCTCGTACTGTGTAGAGCAGATGCCCCCAGGTAGGGCTCGTACTGTGTAGAGCAGATGCCCCTAGATAGGGCTCGTACTGTGTAGAGCAGATGCCCCCAGATAGGGCTCGTACTGTGTAGAGCACCTACCCCCAGATAGGGCTCGTACTGTGTAGAGCACCTACCCCCAGATAGGGCTCGTAATGTGTAGAGCACCTGTCTCCAGTCTCGAACCGTGGCGTGACCTTGGACAATACCCTGTCATCTTCTGCAAAAATCAAAGCAGTGAGCCTCTCCTGTAGGGTCATACTCTACAACATCCGTAGAGTCTGACCCTACCTCACACAGGAAGCGGCATAGATCCTAATCCAGGCAGTTTTCATCTACTGCAACTTACTGTTGGCTTGGCTCCCCGCTTGTGCAACCAAACCACTGAATCTTATCCAGAACACTGCTAAAATATATTTAGATTTTTTTAGTTCTTGTGACTCTCAAACCCGGATCCGGGAGCGTAATCATAGCCTCAAACGAATTAGCATAACGCAGCGGACATAAATCTTCCTACAAAATCTTTCTATTCATGAAAATCAAAAATGAAATATAATGAGACACAGCTTATCCTTTTGTTAATCACACTGTCATTTCAGATTTTCAAAATATGCTTTACAGCCAACGCTAAACAAGCAGTTTGGCGGTCACTACAACGCCAAACGTTTTTCCAAATTAGCTCCATAATATCGACAGAAGCATGACAAACGTTGTTTAGAATCAATCCTCAAGGTGTTTTTCACATATCTATTCGATAATATATCCGTCGGGACAATTGGTTTCTCATAAGAAGTGATTGGAAAAATGGCTACCTCAGTACTTTACGCAAGATTTTCTGCGGGAGCCATCATGTGACCACTTGCTCAATGTGGTCCCTTATGGCTATTCTTCAACATAAATGCGTAAAAAGATGTCACAATGCTGTAGACACCTTGGGGAATACGTAGAAAACGTAGGCTCATTCGTAGCCCATTCACAGCCATATAAGGAGTCATTGGCATGAAGCGGTTTCAAAAAATGCGGCACTTCCTGGTTGGAATTTTATCTGGGTTTTCGCCTGTAACATCAGTTCTGTTGCACTCACAGACAATATCTTTGTAGTTTTGGAAACGTCAGAGTGTTTTCTATCCAAAGCTGTCAAGTACATGCATAGTCGAGCATCTTGTCGTGACAAAATATCCCGTTTAAAACGGGAACTCTTTTTTGGTTACTACATGATTCCATATGTGTTATTTCATAGGTTTGATATCTTATTATTATACAATGTAGAAATTGTAAAAATAAAGAAAAACTATTGAATTAGTAAGTGTGGCCAAACTTTTGAGTGGTTTTGCAAAGATATATGTATATATACAGAGAAAGAAAGATATATATATACAGTATATATATATATATATATATATATATATATATAGAGAGAGAGAGAGAGAGAGAGAGAGAGAGAGAGAGAAAGGGGAGAGAGGGAGATACAATCATGACCTGTCATTCTCTCTCCATTTAACATGCTTCTCACATAGCATCTCTCTCTTTCTGCTTTTCGCTACCTGTACCATGTATATATTCTGCTTCTCCTCTGCCTGGTTTTATACCTCACCAAGTTCCTTCCTCCACTGGCTTCCAGTCGAAGGTCGCATTCACTTTAAGACCTTGCCAACTCAGCAGCAAGAGAAACTGCCCCTCCCTTCCTTCAGGCTCAAACCACCGAAAAACCCGAGTACACCGTTCTGCCACCTCTGGTCTCATCTTTGGTTTCCCACCCCCCTATGGGAAGCCCAGTTGCTGACAGCTACATAATTGAGGAAAAGAGTGGTAGACAGCCAAGACAATGCAGGTGTGGCTTCGGGACAAGTCTCTGAATGTCCTTGAGTGGCCCAGCCAGAGCCCAGACTTGAACCCGATCTAACATCTCTGGAGAGACCTAAAAATATCTGTTAAAAAAACAACAATTGAATCAATTTTAGAATAAATAATATATAATTCGTAACAAAAACGTGGAAAAAGTCTGAACGTTTTTCTGAACGCAACTGACAAAGCCAAAACAGATTTTTTTACATAGGTATTCAGACCCTTTACTCAATACTTTGTTGAAGCACCTTTGGCAGTGATTACAGCCTTGAGTCTTCTTGGGTATGATGCTACGATTTGCCTCGATCCTGACTAGTCTCCCAGTCCCTGCCACTGAAAAACATCCCCACAGCATGATGCTGCCACCACCATGCTTCACTGTATTGATGGTGCCAGGTTTTCTCCAGACGTGATGCATGGCATTCAGGCCAAAGAGTTCAATCTTGGTTTCATCAGACCAGAGAATCTTGCTTCTCATGGTCTGAGAGTCTTTAGGGGCCTTTTGGCAAACTCCAAGTGGGCTGTCATTTGCCTTTTACTGCAGAGTGGCTTCCGTATGGCCACTCTACCATAAAGGTCTAATTGTTGGAGTGCTGCAGAGATGGTTGTCCTTCTGGAAGGTTCTCCCATCTCCAAAGGGGAACTCTAGAAGTGACCATCGAATTTGTCCGGGCGGCCAGCTCTAGGAAGAGTCTTGGTGGTTCCAAACTTCTGCCATTTAAGAATGATGGAGGCCACTGTGTTCTTGGGGACCTTCAATTCTGTAGAGATGTGTTTGGGTACCCTTCCCCAGATCTGTGCCTCGACACAATCCTGTCTCAGAGCTTTACGAACATTTACTTTGACCTCATGGCTTGGTTTTTTGCTCTGACATGCACTGTCAACTGTTGGACCTTATATAGACAGGTGTGTGCTTTTCCAAATCATGTCCAATCAATTGAATTTACCACTGGTGGACTCCAATCAAGTTGTAGAAACATCTCAAGGATGATCAATGAAAACAGGATGCACCTGAGCTCAATTTCGAGTCTCATAGCACAGGGTCTAAATACTTGTGTAAGTAAGTTATTTTTCTTACATTTTTTTTGTTTATCAAAAATATCTTAAACATTTTTTTTTTTTTTGCTTTGTCTTTATGGGGTTAGGTTGCTGAGAATGTTTTATCCATTTTAGAATAAGGCTGTAATGTAACAACATGTGGAAAAAGTCAAGGGGTCTGAATACTTTCCAAAATGCATTGTACCTCTACAACAACCATAACATTCCGGGAGACACCCCAAATGACCCCCAAAACCCCCCAATTATATTATCCTCACTGTACCTTCCTGTCAAAAACACTCATTGCTGCCTTTTTTCTTTATTTTAACTATATTCTACATAACTATGAAATAACACATATGGAATCATGTAGTAACCAAAAAAGTGTTAAACGTATCAAAATATATTTTGAGATTTGAGATTCTTCAAAGTAGCCACCCTTTGCCTTGATGACAGCTTTGCACACTCTTGGCATTCTCTCAACAAAGCATCATGAGGTAGTCACCTGAAATGCATTTCAATTAACAGGTGCGCCTTGTCAAAAATGAATTTGTGGAATTTCTTTCCTTCGTAATGCGTTTGGAGCCAATCAGTTGTGTTGTGACAAGGTAGGGGTGGTATACAGAAGATAGCCTTATTTGGTAAAAAACGTAGTCCATATTATGGCAAGAACAGCTCAAATAAGCAAAGAGAAACGACAGTCCGTCATTACATTACTGACATGAAGGTCAGTCAATCCGGAAAATTGCAAGAACTTTTAACGTTTCTTCAAGTGCAGTCGCATAAACCATCAAGTGCTATGATGAAACTGTCTCTCATGAGGACCCCCACAGGAAAGGAAGACCCAGAGTTACCTCTGCTGCAGAGGATAAGTTCATTAGAGTTAACTGTCTATCATGAGGACCGCCACAGGAAAGGAAGACCCAGAGTTACCTCTGCTGCAGAGGATAAGTTCATTAGAGTTAGCTGCACCTCAGACTGCAGCCCAAATAAATGATTCACAGAGTTCAAGTAACAGACACATCTCAACATCAACTGTTCAGAGGAGACGGTGTGAATCAGGCCTTCACGGTCGAATTGCTGCAAAGAAATTACTACTAAAGGACACCAATAATAAGAAGAGACTTGCTTGGACCAAGAAAGACAAGCAATGGACATTAGACCGGTGGAAATCTGTCCTTTGTTCTGATGACTCTCACTCTCTGATGAGTCTCTCTCTGATGAGAGAGAGAAATGGAGAGAGTGAGAGACAAAGTGAGGCTAACAGTGAGGTAGACAAGTTGAAAAATGTCTTAAGTTGAAAAATGGAGCGAGGGACTGATCCAGTCAGTATGGCGGATAAGAGAGGGCACTGCTCAGTGTGTGTGTGTGTGTGTGTGTGTGTGTGTGTGTGTGTGTGTGTGTGTGTGTGTGTGTGTGTGTGTGTGTGTGTGTGTGTGTGTGTGTGTGTGTGTGCGTGTGCGTGTGTGTGAGGATAGCCTATCAGAATGGAAAAAGTATAGTGGGAAGCAGACAGATCAATCAATGTACAGTACCAGTCCAATACACAGACAGATCAATCAATGTACAGTACCAGTCCAATACACAGACAGATGAATCAATGTACAGTACCAGTCCAATACACAGACAGATGAATCAATGTACAGTACCAGTCCAATACACAGACAGATCAATCAATGTACAGTACCAGTCCAATACACAGACAGATGAATCAATGTACAGCACCAGTCCAATACACAGACAGATCAATCAATGTACAGTACCAGTCCAATACACAGACAGATCAATCAATGTACAGCACCAGTCCAATACACAGACAGATCAATCAATGTACAGCACCAGTCCAATACACAGACAGATCAATCAATGTACAGTACCAGTCCAATACACAGACAGATCAATCAATGTACAGTACCAGTCCAATACACAGACAGATGGCGACGACATCATGGTTAGAGCATTAGGCCAGTAACCCAAAGGTTGCTGGATTAAATCCCTGAGCTGACAAGGAGAAAAATATGTTGATGTACCATTGAGCAAGGCATTTGGGGCAGCATGTAACCCAGTGGTTAGAGCGTTGGGCCAGTACCTGAAAGGTTGCTGGATTAAATCCCTGAGCTGACAAGGAGAAAAATATGTTGATGTACCATTGAGCAAGGCATTTGGGGCAGCAGGTAACCCAGTGGTTAGAGCGTTGGGCCAGTACCTGAAAGGTTGCTGGATTGAATCAAGGTAAAACATCTGTTCTTCTGCCCCTGAACAAGGCAGTTAACCCACTCTTCCCCGGTAGGCTGTCATTTTAAACAAGCATTTATTCTTAACTGACTTGCTCTGTATTGATTTGGCTGAACCTGTAAATCATTTCTATCTGGTGTATGGGACAATAAACCACATTTTGTTTTGAGAGAGAGGCACTCAAAAGAAACGCTCAAAGTGTCTATGACGTCACTTTGGATACAAATGATCTGATTAGCACATACACAGCCGCACACACACACACACACACACACACACACACACACACACTGAGCAGTGCCCTCTCTTATCCGCCATTTGATAGAGTGGCTGATCATCCAATTTGAGCTGATAAAGTGTGGCCGCTTTACAAGGGCTCTCCAATTCAGTTTCAATTCAATGTCAATTCAATTTTGATTCATTTTCAATTCAATGTCAATTCAATTTCATTTCAATTTCAATTAAGTGCTTTTTTGGCATGTAAATATGTTTACAGTGTGTGAATTAAAAACTAGGGATAGGTTCTATTTCCTAAATTTCCGCCTGACTGACGTTCCCAAAGTAAATTGCCTGTTACTCAGGCCCAGAAGCCAGGATATGCATATAATTGGTAGCATTAGATAGAAAACACTTTGAAGTTTCTAGAAGTGTTTAAATATTGTCTGAGACTATAACGGAATTGATATGGCAGGCAAAAATCTGAAAAACAACCAGATTTTGATCCTATATAATTCCATCTCCCAGATTGCAATTCCTATGGCTTCCACTAGATGTCAACATTCTTTATTCAAGAGATTACCGGAACAATACCAGTCTTTCCGCGCGAGTGAGAGGGAGTGCGCTTATTAATTTTGCTTTCCTATTGAACATACTACTTTCCGTATTAAAAATTATCATTTTTTTACATTTTAGAGTACCTGAAGATTAAATATAAAAGTCGTTTGACTTGTTTGGACGAAGTTTAGCTGTAGCTTTTTGGATTCCTTTGTCTGCATGTTGAACAAGTGGATTACTGAAATCGATGGCGCCAACTAAACTGACTTTTTGGGATATAAAGAAGGATTTTATCTAACAAAATGACCATTCATGTTGTACCTGGGACCCTTGGGATTACAAACAGAGGAAGATCTTCAAAAGTAAGAGATTTATTTAATCGCTATTTGTTATTTTATGAAGCCTGTGCTGGTTGAAAAATATGTTGACCGTCCTCAGACAATCATTCAACCTAGTTAGATGAACAATAATTTAAGCTTTTTAATACTTATGTTCATGAATGTTTAAAATTGCGATTATTTATTTTAATTGCGCACCCTCCAATTTCACCAGATGTTGTCGGCTAGCGGGACGCCTAACTCTTTTAAACAATAAAAAAATAACAGTTAACACTCACAGAAATTCCAAAAGAATAAAAATCATTTCAAATGTCATCATGTCTTCATCAACACAACCCATGCCGGAGACAGACAGACAGACAGACAGACAGACAGACAGAGACAGAGACAGAGACAGAGACAGAGACAGAGACAGACAGAC
Organism: Oncorhynchus mykiss; assembly: GCF_013265735.2. Classification (NCBI taxonomy): domain Eukaryota; kingdom Metazoa; phylum Chordata; class Actinopteri; order Salmoniformes; family Salmonidae; genus Oncorhynchus; species Oncorhynchus mykiss. The sequence goes on from NC_048582.1 coordinate 68,650,165, forward strand.
AGACAGACAGACAGACAGACAGACAGAACTGTCGCAAGAGTTCATGAATAATTAGTTTTCGCCTAAAATGACATACCCAAATCTAACTGCCTGCAACTCAGGCCCTGAAGCAAGGATATGCATATTCTTGGTACCATTTGAAAGGAAACACTTTGAAGTTTGTGGAAATGTGAAAGGAATGCATGATAATATAACACATTAGATTTGGTAGAAGAAAATACAAAGGAGAAAACAACTGTTCTTTTGTATTTTCAAACGATCCTGAAGAAGTTTAAATAAGATGCAACCATATCCATTATCCCAGAAACCCTAGACCCACTCTAATTTACATACCGCACCAACAGATCCACATATGATGCAATCTCTTTTGTACTCCACACTGCCCTTTCACACCTGGAAAAAAAGGAACACCTACGTGAGAAAGCTATTCATTGACTACAGCTCAGAGTTCAATACCAATGTGCCCTCAAAGCTCATAAGGACCAGGTCAAAGACCTGACCATGTGGTGCCAGGACAACAACCTCCCCCTCAATGCGATCAAGACAAAGGAGATCATTGTGAACTACAGGAAAAGGAGGACTAACCACGCTGCCATTCTCATCAACGAGGCTGTAGTGGAGCAGGTTGAGAACTTCAAGTTCCTTGGCGTCCACATCACCAACAAACTAACATGGTCCAATTACACCAAGACAGTCATGAAGAGGACACAACAAAACCTATTCCCCCACAGGAAACTAAAAAGATTTGGTCATTGGTCCTCGGATCCTCAAAATGTTCTAAAACTGCACCATCGAGAGCATCCTAATGGGTTGCATCACTGCCTGGTATGGCAACTGCTCAGCCTCCGACCCCAAAGCACTACAGAGGTTAGAGCGTACGGCCCATCACTGGGGGCAAATTTCCTGCCATCCAGGACCTCTATACCAGGCGGTGTCAGAGGAAAGCCCTAAAAATTGTCAAACACTCCAGCCTCCCCGGTCAAAGACTGTTCTCTCTGCTACCACATGGCAAGCGGTACCGGAGCGCCAAGTCCAGGTCCAAGAGGCTTCTAAACAGCTTCTACCCCCAAACCATAAGACTCCTGAAAAGCTAATCAAATGGCTACCCAGACTATTTGCACCCCCCCCCCCCCCCCCCCCTTCTGGAACGCTGCTGCTACTCTCTGTTATCATCTATGCATAGTCACTTTAATAACTCTACCTACATGTACATATTACCTCAATTACCTTGACACTGGTGCCCCCGCACATTAACCCTGTTCCAGAACCACCTGTCTATAGCCCCGCTAATGTTATTTACCACTTACTTAAAACTGCATTGTTGGTTAAGCGTTTTTAAATAAGCTTTTCAATGTCGGTCTCAACTTTTAATAAGTCCTTATTGAATACTCATCTCTTCAGTAAGTCCTATGATTGAGTGTAGTCTGTCCCAGGGGTGTGATGGTGGACGGATAGGCACTGGAGCGACGAACCGCCCTTGCTGTCTCTGCCTGGCCAGTTCCCCTCTCTCCACTGAGATTCTCTGCCTTTAACCCTATTATGGGGGCTGAGTCACTGGCTTACTGGTTGCTCTTCCATGCCGTCCCTAGGAGGGGTGCGTCACTTGAGTGGGTTGAGTCAGTGACGTGATCTTCCTGTCCAGGTTGGTGCCCCCCTCGGGTTCGTGTCGTGGAGGAGATCTTTGCGGGCTATACTCGGCCTTGTCTCAGGGTAGTAAGTTGGTGGTTGAAGCTATCCCTCTAGTCGTGTGGGGGCTGTGCTTTGACAATGTGGTGTGGTATTATCCTACCTGGTTGGCCCCGTATGGGGGTATCATTGGACGGGGCCACAGTGTCCCCCGACCTTTCCTGTCTCAGCCTCTAGTATTTATGCTGCAGTAGTTTATGTGCCGGGGGGCTAGGGTCAGTCTGTTATATCTGGTGTAATTCTCCTGTCTTATCTGGTGTCCTGTGTGAATTTACGTATGCTCCCTATAATTCTCTCTCTTTCTCTCTTATCTAAGAGGACCTGAGCCCTAGGACCATGCCTCAGGACTACCTGGCCTGATGACTCCTTGCTGTCCCCAGTCCACCTGGCCATGCTGCTGCTCCAGTTTCAAATGTTCTGCCTGCGGCTATGGAACCCTGACCTGTTCACCGGACGTGCTACCTTTCCCAGACCTGCTGTTTTCAACTCTCTCCCTCTACCACACCTGCTGTCTCTAACTCTAACTGATCTGCTCTGAAAATCCAACTGATATTTACTCCTGAGGTGCTGACCTGCTTCACCCTCGACAACTACTGTTATTATTATTATCTGACCCTGTTGGTCATCTATGAACGTTTGAACATCTTGGCCATGTTCTGTTATAATCTCCACCCGGGCACAGCCAGAAGAGGACTGGCCACCCCTCATAGCCTGGTTCTTCTCTAGGTTTCTTCCTAGGTTCTGGCCTTTCTAGGAAGTTTTTCCTAGACACCGTGCTTCTACACCTGCATTGCTTGCTGTTTGGGGTTTTAGGCTGGGTTCCCTCTCAGGTCCCTCTCTCTGTTGTAGGAAACAGGTCTCTAACTCTGATGTAGGAAACAGGTCCCTCTCTCTGTTGTAGGAAACAGGTCCCTCTCTCTGTTGTTAGAACAGGTCTCTCTCTCTGATGTAGGAAACAGGTCTCTCCCTCTCTCTGTTGTTAGAACAGGTCTCTCTCTCTCTGATGTAGGAAACAGGTCCCTCTCTCTGATGTAGGAAACAGGTCCCTCTCTCTGTTGTAGGAAACAGGTCTCTCTCTCTGATGTAGGAAACAGGTCTCTCTCTCTGATGTAGGAAACAGGTCTCCCTCTCTCTGATGTAGGAAACAGGTCTCTCTCTCTGATGTAGGAAACAGGTCTCTCTCTGATGTAGGAAACAGGTCCCTCTCTCTGATGTAGGAAACAGGTCCCTCTCTCTGTTGTTAGAACAGGTCCCTCTCTCTGATGTAGGAAACAGGTCCCTCTCTCTGATGTAGGAAACAGGTCTCTCCCTCTCTCTGATGTAGGAAACAGGTCTCTCTCCCTCTCTCTGATGTAGGAAACAGGTCTCTATTTGAATTTAATTTAAAGGGATTATTGGTATGGGAAACCTATGTTAACATCGCCAAAGCATGTGAAATAGATAAAACAAAAAATTACAAATCAAAATGAACAGTAAACATTACACACACAAAGTTCCAAAAGAATAAATGCATTTCAAATGTCATATTATGTCTATATACAGTGTTGTAGTGATTTTAATCTAGTTAAAGTACAAAATGGAAAATAAATAAACATAAATATTGGTTGTATTTACAATGCTGTTGGTTCTTCACAGGTTGACCTTTTCTTGTGGAAACAGTTTACAAATCTTGCTGCTGTGGATGGCACACTGTGATATTTCACACTATAGTCATTGGAGTTTAACAAAATTTGATTAGTTTTCCCGAAATCTCTGTGGGTCTGTCTAATCTGAGAGAAAAGTGTGATTCTAATATGGTCATACATTGGGCAGGAGATTAGGAAGTGCAGCTCAGTTTCCACCTCATTTTGTGGGCAGTGAGCACATAGCCTGTCTTCTCTTGAGAGCCATGTCTGCCTACGGCGGCCTTTCTCAATAGCAAGGCTATGCTCACTGAGTCTGTACATAGTCAGGTCAAATAACATTCTAGTTTGCTCAGTTTTTTTTTCAAATTCTTTCCAATCTATTTATCTTCTTGTTTTCTCATGATTTAGTTGGGTCTAATTGTGTTGCTGTCCTGGGGCTCTGTGGGGTGTGTTTGTGTTTGTAAACAGAGCCCCAGGACCAACATGCTCAGGGGGCTCTTCTCTAGGTTTATCTCTCTTTAGGTGATGGCTTTGTTATGGAAGGTTTGGGAATCACTTCCTTTTAGGTGGTTGTACAATTTAACGGCTCTTTTCTGGATGTTTGATCAGTAGCCGGTATATAATTCTGCTCTGAAATATCTGGTATTTTGGACACAGAGTCTAAATTTGGTGTTTGTCCTATTTTATTCAACACAAATTAATAGGGGCGGCAGGGTAGCCTATTGGTTAGCATGCTGGACTAGTAATCGAAAAGTTGCAAGGTCAAATCCCCGAGCTGACAAGGTGCAAGTCTGTCATTCTGCCCCTGAACAGGCAGTTAACCCACTGTTCCTAGGCCGTCATTGAAAACAAGAATATGTTCTTATTAACTGACTTGCCTAGTAAAATAAAGGTAAAAAAATAATTGAGTTGACCTCTATTCAACACCCTCCATTAATAGAGTTGACCTCTATTCAACACCCTCCATTAATAGAGTTGACCTCTATTCAACACCCTCCACCAATAGAGTTGACCTCTATTCAACACCCTACACTAATAGAGTTGACCTCTATTCAACACCCTCCACCAATAGAGTTGACCTCTATTCAACACCCTCCATTAATAGAGTTGACCTCTATTCAACTCCCTCCATTAATAGAGTTGACCTCTATTCAACACCCTTCCATTAATAGAGTTGACCTCTATTCAACACCCTCCATTAAAAGAGTTGACCTCTATTCAACACCCTCCATTAATAGAGTTGACCTCTATTCAACACCCTCCATTAATAGAGTTGACCTCTATTCAACACCCTCCATTAATAGAGTTGACCTCTATTCAACACCCTCCATTAATAGAGTTGACCTCTATTCAACACCCTCCATTAATAGAGTTGACCTCTATTCAACACCCTCCATTAATAGAGTTGACCTCTATTCAACACCCTCCATTAATAGAGTTGACCTCTATTCAACACCCTCCATTAATAGAGTTGACCTCTATTCAACACCCTCCACCAATAGAGTTGACCTCTATTCAACACCCTCCACCAATAGAGTTGACCTCTATTCAACACCCTCCATTAATAGAGTTGACCTCTATTCAACACCCTCCATTAATAGAGTTGACCTCTATTCAACACCCTCCATTAATAGAGTTGACCTCTATTCAACACCCTTCCATTAATAGAGTTGACCTCTATTCAACACCCTTCCATTAATAGAGTTGACCTCTATTCAACACCCTCCATTAATAGAGTTGACCTCTATTCAACACCCTCCATTAATAGAGTTGACCTCTATTCAACACCCTCCATTAATAGAGTTGACCTCTATTCAACACCCTCCATTAATAGAGTTGACCTCTATTCAACACCCTTCCATTAATAGAGTTGACCTCTATTCAACACCCTTCCATTAATAGAGTTGACCTCTATTCAACACCCTCCATTAATAGAGTTGACCTCTATTCAACACCCTCCATTAATAGAGTTGACCTCTATTCAACACCCTCCATTAATAGAGTTGACCTCTATTCAACACCCTCCATTAATAGAGTTGACCTCTATTCAACACCCTCCACCAATAGAGTTGACCTCTATTCAACACCCTACACTAATAGAGTTGACCTCTATTCAACACCCTCCACCAATAGAGTTGACCTCTATTCAACACCCTCCATTAATAGAGTTGACCTCTATTCAACACCCTCCATTAATAGAGTTGACCTCTATTCAACACCCTTCCATTAATAGAGTTGACCTCTATTCAACACCCTTCCATTAATAGAGTTTACCTCTATTCAACACCCTTCCATTAATAGAGTTGACCTCTATTCAACACCCTTCCATTAATAGAGTTGACCTCTATTCAACACCCTCCATTAATAGAGTTGACCTCTATTCAACACCCTCCATTAATAGAGTTGACCTCTATTCAACACCCTCCATTAATAGAGTTGCCCTCTATTCAACACCCTCCATTAATAGAGTTGACCTCTATTCAACACCCTCCATTAATAGAGTTGACCTCTATTCAACATCCTCCACCAATAGAGTTGACCTCTATTCAACACCCTACACTAATAGAGTTGACCTCTATTCAACACCCTTCACCAATAGAGTTGACCTCTATTCAACACCCTCCATTAATAGAGTTGACCTCTATTCAACACCCTCCATTAATAGAGTTGACCTCTATTCAACACCCTTCCATTAATAGAGTTGACCTCTATTCAACACCCTTCCATTAATAGAGTTGACCTCTATTCAACACCTTTCCATTAATAGAGTTGACCTCTATTCAACACCCTTCCATTAATAGAGTTGACCTCTATTCAACACCCTTCCATTAATAGAGTTGACCTCTATTCAACACCCTCCATTAATAGAGTTGACCTCTATTCAACACCCTCCATTAATAGAGTTGCCCTCTATTCAACACCCTCCATTAATAGAGTTGACCTCTATTCAACACCCTCCATTAATAGAGTTGACCTCTATTCAACACCCTCCACCAATAGAGTTGACCTCTATTCAACACCCTACACTAATAGAGTTGACCTCTATTCAACACCCTCCACCAATAGAGTTGACCTCTATTCAACACCCTCCATTAATAGAGTTGACCTCTATTCAACACCCTCCATTAATAGAGTTGACCTCTATTCAACACCCTTCCATTAATAGAGTTGACCTCTATTCAACACCCTTCCATTAATAGAGTTGTCCTCTATTCAACACCCTTCCATTAATAGAGTTGACCTCTATTCAACACCCTTCCATTAATAGAGTTGACCTCTATTCAACACCCTTCCATTAATAGAGTTGACCTCTATTCAACACCCTCCATTAATAGAGTTGACCTCTATTCAACACCCTCCATTAATAGAGTTGACCTCTATTCAACACCCTCCATTAATAGAGTTGACCTCTATTCAACACCCTTCCATTAATGTTACTCAGTTCCTTTGGCTTTGATGCTTTATGATTGAGTTGTCAGTGGGCTGACTCTGAACACTCTGAGAGACTCCGGGTTGAGGTCAGTGATAAAGTAGTCTACAGTACTACTGCCAAGAGATGAGCTATAGGTGTACCTACCATAGGAGTCCCCTCGAAGCCTACTATGTACTATGTACATACCCAGCGTGCGACAGAGCTGCAAGAGTTGTGACCCGGTTATGTTTTCATAGTTGTGTCTAGGGGGGCATATGGGGGAGGAAATGCTGTCACCTGCAAGCAGGTGTTTGTCCCCCTGTGTGCTGAGGGTGTCAGGTTCTTGTCCGGTTCTGGCTTTTAGGTCGCCACAGACTAGTACTTGTCCCTGGGCCTGGAAATGATTGATTTCCCCCTCCAGGATGGATAAGCTGTCTTCATTAAAGTATGGGGATTCTAGTGGGGGGATATAGGCAGCACACAGGAGGACATTTTTCTCTGTTAAGATAATTTCCAATTATGTGTGACTTCAACGTTGAGGCCCTCTTTGCAGGAGTGGAGTGCATGGGGTGGGCAGGGGGGCATAGGTCTGATCTGAGGGGGCCTAAATGGGTTGTGGGCATGGTTGACGTGGGGGGAGTATTGATTGTTTGGGGTGGGGGTGTGTATGTGGATGTGGCTGGTGGTGCTGTGGTCTGGAGGTAAGTCGTGGGTCCTCTATGTATAGGTCCGGGGGGGGGGGGGTTCCCGCAGGTCTGGGAGGGTGTCTCGCTGGTCTGGGCCGGGTGTCTATTAATCTGTTGCTCCTGTGTGAAGTGTTGGGTATATGTTTGAGAGCGATGTCCTTTAGAGTCCGGGCAAAGGTGCCTTGTAGAGGTGGGCCTGGTCATAGAGGCTGTTCAAGTCCAGGGTGGAGTGGTGGGCCAGGAAAAACTTTGGTTTTGAGGCACAGTCACGGGAAATACTTGCGTTTACCCGCTGTATTGTGGCAGGGTGGAAGTCTTTTCGTGGTAGCAGGGTGGAGATAACCACTTGTGCCTTGGGGAAAGTAGAAGAAGCTTTTTCAATCACTCCCTTCAGAGCTGTGGCCACCCTGTCCTGCTTTGCTCTCAGGTCGTTTGCACCTGTGTGTATTATTATGTGTCTGGGTGAACCTAGTTGGTCCTCAGACAGAAGGTCTAGGGCGCGCTGGGTGTTTGGACACCAGAGTTTAGACACACTGTGTTTGGGAAAAAGTGTTTTTCTTGTATATATTTCCCATTTGAGTCCATAAGGAGTACAATCTGTGTCTTGTGTATGTCCTCATTGGGTGTGTGTGTGTGTGTGTGTGGGGGGGGGGGCTATCATGGTGGAAGGGCTATCAGGATGGCTGACAGGGGGGGGGGGGGTGCTCAGAGGGGTTGAGAGCCCCTGGGCTTGGGGTTCTTCATTTATCTGTTCTGCTGTGATGTCGACTCTATGGTCAGGGTCTGGTGTGGACTGTTCTGCTGTGTTGTCGAGACTTTTGTCGGGTGCTGAGGTGGGCTCTTCTGCTGGCTTCTCTGTGGGGGTGGCCACCTCTCTAGTGGGTTGTTCTCTATCACACGCCATCCCTCTCACCCTCTCCTCCATCCCCCTCAACCTCTCCTCCAGCAGTCCGACCCTCTCCAGTGCTCTGTTCTTCTCTTGCTCCTGCTCTTTCTCCTGTTGAAGTTGTCTCACCACTGTCCAGAGTGCAGATATGTCTCTCTCCACCTCCAGCACTCCGGGTCTGGTTAACAGGGTTTTGTTGTGCTGGACTGTTGTCTGGGTCTGTGCTGACTGGAGTGTAATCACCTGCAGTTCCAGCTCCACCTGCCTTACGTCCAGCTGGGTAAACGTATCCTTCATTTCAATGAGGGTAATCTGTGCTGGGAGGTTGACTTTCCGCTGGGGGTGGCTCGTTTGTGGGGTTATATAATGAAGAGGTCTGGTCTGACCCGCTCGGGTTGGCTAGTCTGTGGGGCTATATAATTAAGAGGTCTGGTCTGACCCGCTCGGGGTGGGGGTATCTTTCTCAAGGGAGAGCTTCTCCTGCTTGGCTCATTCTTTGATTAGGTGAAAGTCCAGCTGAGACTGCTTGGGGGTTGCCCACTCCCATTAATGTTCCAGACTTATAGAGAATTATATTAGCTGACTCAGAGTCCTCGTTGTTAAGTTTCCTGAGTTTCCACCCCTCGTTAACACCCCCTCTCTTAACTTCTTATGGTACAGGGGACGCTTGCAGCACGGCAAATAAAATAAAAATGATATAAAAAAGTTTACAGACACCATTACATTCATTAAATCACATGTGTAAGATACTAAATTAAAGCTACACTCGTTGTGAATCCAGCCAACATGTTAGATTTTGAAAAGGCTTTTCGGCGAAAGCATAAGAAGCTATTATCTGATGATAGCACAACAGTAAACAAAGAGGGTAGCATATTTCAACCCTGCAGGCGCGACACAAAACACAGAAATAAAATATAAAACATGCCTTACCTTTGACAAGCTTCTTTTGTTGGCACTCCAATATGTCCCATAAACATCACAGATGGTCCTTTTGTTCGATTAATTCCGTCCATATATATCCAAAATGTCCATTTATTTGTCGCGTTTGATCCAGAAAAAAACAGCTGCCAAAAAACGCAACGTCACTACAAAACATTTCAAAAGTTGCCTATAAACTTTGCCAACATATTTCAAACTACTTTTGTAATACAACTTTAGGTATTTTTAAACGGGTCTATCTGTGTTCAATACAGGAACACAACAAACCAAGCTACTTTTCAAGTCTTGCGCAACTCTCAACAGTGTTACGCAGTTCCTAGATGTCCAGACTTCTTCATTGCACAAAGGAATAACCTCAACCAAATTCCAAAGACTGGTGACATCCAGTGGAAGCGGTAGAAACAAGTTCCTAAGAAATATAGTTTGCCAAGGAGAACTCAATGAACAGACAGAGACCTCAATTTTTTTTAATTCTTAACGGTTAGTCCTCGGGGTTTTGCCTGCTACATACGTTCTGTTATACTCACAGACATGATTCAAACAGTTTTAGAAACTTCAGAGTGTTTTCTATCCAAATATACTAATAATATGCATATCTTATATTCTTGGCATGAGTAGCAGGAAGTTGAAATTGGGCACGCTATTTATCCAAAAGTGAAAATGCTGCCCCCTATACCTTAAGAAGTTAACAAAGGGGTAGTGTGCTAATATAGCACTGTGCCATGCCAGGGGATGGTCTGTGTGGAAGATGAGGTTGTTGAGGTTCCCATTTTTTATAATAGTCAGCAAAAAGTGTCTCTTGATTTTCCATAAGGAGCTTCATTTTGTGATCTTTTCTTGCCTTATCATTCTTTACATGCACAGGGTGCTGTATTTTAATTACCTCTGAACAGCGGGAGGGAGCTTCTAAGGCCTCTCCATTTGGTTGGAGTAGACTGTTCCACTCTCCTGCCATTGTTGGGCTAAAGGGCTTTGACACCTCTCACTTGACACGTCAGTGCTAATTGAAGTTGTATCAAGCTTGGCAGCCTTAATTTAGCATTCAGTCGTCATAAAGTAATGTAGTGTATTTTTCTTCTTGGCTTTTGGCTATCGCTCTCTCGCTCTCCCTCTCTTGTTAGAACATGCGCCTGATGTATCGCTATAGAAAGTGTTCACCACAGCGGAGGTTCAAACACTCTAATTTAAGATCACACTGCATGTAGAGCCTGGGGAAAAAACACACAGTGGACAGACACAGCAGAATGGGTGTGCGTTTTGTATTCATTAGGGATCCCCGTTAGCCAATCATATAACATTATTACACCACTATACAGTATATGTATACAATACAGAACGTGTAATACCACAATACAATTATATTTTAATACACATGTGTGTAGAGTACGTGTGCTAGCATGTCTCTTCACAGTCTGCGTTGTTCCATAAGGTGTAGTTGTATCTTTGCTTCGTTTTTTTAAAACTGATTTTTACTGCTATCATGAGTTACTTGCTGTGGAATGTAGTCATGGCTCTGTGTAGTACTGTGATTTTCCCCATGTTTGTTGGTGGCATGTCTTGGGGGTATGCCTGGGTATCTGAGCTGTGTGCTAGTAGTTTAAACAGACAGCTCTGTGCATTCAGCATGTCAATACCTCTCACATAGGACCAGTAGTTGACACAGTCGATCTCTCCGCTACTTTGAGCCAGGAGAGCTTGACATGCATGTTATAGATGTTGGCTCTCTGTGTAGATTTAAGGGCCAGCTGTACTGCTGTATTCTGGGCCAAGTGTAATTTGCCTATGTCCCTCTTTGTGGCACTTGACCAGAAGAATGGACAGTATTCCATATGACTTGACAGTATTCCATATGACTTGACAGTATTCAATATGACTTGAAAGTATTCCATATGACTTGAAAGTATTCCATATGACTTGACAGTATTCCATATGACTAGACAGTATTCCATATGACTGGACAGTATTCCATATGACTGGACACTATTCCATATGACTGGACAGTATTCCATATGACTGGACAGTATTCCATATGACTGGACAGTATTCCATATGACTGGACAGTAGTCCATATGACTGGACATTATTCCATATGACTGGTCAGTGTATTCCATATGACTGGACAGTATTCCATATGACTGGACAGTATTCCATATGACTAGACAGTATTCCATATGACTGGACAGTATTCCATATGACTAAACAGTAGTCCATATGACTGGACAGTATTCCATATGACTGGTCAGTATTCCATATGACTGGACAGTATTCCATATGACTGGACAGTATTCCATATGACTAAACAGTAGTCCATATGACTGGACAGTATTCCATATGACTGGTCAGTATTCCATATGACTGGTCAGTATTCCATATGACTGGACAGTATTCCATAAGACTTGACAGTATTCCATATGACTGGTCAGTATTCCATATGATTGGACAGTATTCCATATGACTACACAGTATTCCATATGACTAGACAGTATTCCATATGACTGGGCAGTATTCCATATGACTGGACATTATTCCATATGACTGGTCAGTATTCCATATGAATGGACAGTATTCCATATGACTGGACAGTATTCCATATGACTGGTCAGTATTCCATATGACTGGACAGTATTCCATATGACTGGACAGTATTCCATGTGACTGGTCAGTATTCCATATGACTACACAATATTCCATATGACTGGTCAGTATTCCATATGATTACACAGTATTCCATATGATTGGACAGTATTCCATATGACTACACAGTATTCCATATGATTGGACAGTATTCCATATGACTGGACAGTATTCCATATGACTGGACAGTATTCCATGTGACTGGTCAGTATTCCATATGACTACACAATATTCCATATGACTGGTCAGTATTCCATATGATTACACAGTATTCCATATGACTGGACAGTATTCCATATGATTACACAGTATTCCATATGATTGGACAGTATTCCATATGACTGGACAGTATTCCATATGACTGGTCAGTGTATTCCATATGACTGGTCAGTGTATTCCATATGACTGGTCAGTATTCCATATGACTACACAGTATTCCATATGACTACACAGTATTCCATATGACTACACAGTATTCCATATGACTACACAGTATTCCATATGACTACACAGTATTCCATATGACTGGACAGTATTCCATATGATTGGACAGTATTCCATGTGACTGGTCAGTATTCCATATGACTACACAATATTCCATATGACTGGTCAGTATTCCATATGATTACACAGTATTCCATATGACTGGACAGTATTCCATATGATTACACAGTATTCCATATGATTGGACAGTATTCCATATGACTGGACAGTATTCCATATGACTGGTCAGTGTATTCCATATGACTGGTCAGTGTATTCCATATGACTGGTCAGTATTCCATATGACTACACAGTATTCCATATGACTACACAGTATTCCATATGACTACACAGTATTCCATATGACTACACAGTATTCCATATGACTACACAGTATTCCATATGACTGGACAGTATTCCATATGATTGGACAGTATTCCATATGACTACACAGTATTCCATATGATTGGACAGTATTCCATATGATTGGACAGTATTCCATATGACTGGTCAGTATTCCATATGACTACACAGTATTCCATATGACTAGACAGTATTCCATATGACTGGACAGTATTCCATATGACTGGACAGTATTTCATATGACTAGACAGTATTCCATATGATTGGACAGTATTCCATATGACTAGACAGTATTCCATATGACTGGACAGTATTCCATATGACTAGACAGTATTCCATATGACTAGACAGTATTCCATATGACTGGTCAGTATTCCATATGACTACACAGTATTCCATATGACTACACAGTATTCCATATGACTACACAGTATTCCATATGACTACACAGTATTCCATATGATTGGACAGTATTCCATATGACTACACAGTATTCCATATGATTGGACAGTATTCCATATGATTGGACAGTATTCCATATGACTGGACAGTATTCCATATGACTGGACAGTATTCCATATGATTGGACAGTATTCCATATGACTACACAGTATTCCATATGACTAGACAGTATTCCATATGACTGGACAGTATTCCATATGACTAGACAGTATTCCATATGACTGGTCAGTATTCCATATGACTAAACAGTATTCCATATGACTGGTCAGTATTCCATATGACTAAACAGTATTCCATATGACTGGTCAGTATTCCATATGACTAAACAGTATTCCATATGACTGGACAGTATTCCATATGATTGGACAGTATTCCATATGACTACACAGTATTCCATATGACTACACAGTATTCCTTATGACTGGACAGTATTCCATATGACTGGTCAGTATTCCATATGACTAAACAGTATTCCATATGACTAAACAGTATTCCATATGACTGGACAGTATTCCATATGACTGAACAGTATTCCATATGACTGGACAGTATTCCATATGACTGGACAGTAGTCCATATGACTGGACAGTATTCCATATGACTGGACAGTATTCTATATGACTAGACAGTATTCCATATGACTGAACAGTATTCCATATGACTAAACAGTATTCCATATGACTGGACAGTATTCCATATGACTAGACAGTATTCCATATGACTAGACAGTATTCCATATGACTAAACAGTATTCCATATGACTGGACAGTAGTCCATATGATTGGATAGTATTCCATATGACTGGACAGTATTCCATATGACTACACAGTATTCCATATGACTACACAGTATTCCATATGACTGGACAGTATTCCATATGACTGGTCAGTATTCCATATGACTGGTCAGTATTCCATATGACTAAACAGTATTCCATATGACTGGTCAGTATTCCATATGACTAAACAGTATTCCATATGACTAAACAGTATTCCATATGACTGGACAGTATTCCATATGATTGGACAGTATTCCATATGACTACACAGTATTCCATATGACTACACAGTATTCCATATGACTAAACAGTATTCCATATGACTGGACAGTATTCCATATGATTGGACAGTATTCCATA
>NC_048582.1:68669478-68696978 GCF_013265735.2 Oncorhynchus mykiss
TTGTGCACTACTTTGGATTGAGTCAAAATTAGGGCACTATAAAGGGAATAGGGTTCTATAGGACTCTGGTGTAAAGTAGTGCACTATATAGGGAATAGGGTTCTATAGTGCTCTGGTCTAAAGTAGTAAATAGGGAATAGGGTTCTATAGGGCTCTGGTGTAAAGTAGTGCACAATATAGGGAATAGGGTTCTATAGTGCTCTGGTCTAAAGTAGTGCACTCTGTAGGGAATAGGGTTATATTTAGGATAAAGCCTAAATGTAACAAATAAAATCATCAATAATATGAAACAATTGATTGACTGATCAAAACGTGATAAAATGAGTAAATAATGTTGGGAGAAATGAGAGCTAAATGTTAGCCACGTTTAGACACAGAGAGACAACTGGGGAGTCTTACCTCAGACAGAGAGACGCAAACACACACACACACGCACACACAACTACACGAGTACGCACACACACCTGTTTGTCATGCAGTATCAGTGAGCAGAAACAGAAACATGGAAATGAGCCAGAAGCATACAGAAACCCTTTGGGTAGCAACTGTTCTACACACACACACACACACACACACACACACGGTAACACAAACATTCATGCCAACAACTCATTACAATAGACTAGATTCAAAAGCACCAAATTTCATCGTCTGATGAACATCATAGTTAACTAAAGAACCATATATCACCGTCTGATGAACATCAGAGTTAACTATAGCACCAAATACCACCATCTGATGAACATCAGAGTTAACTATAGCACCAAATATCACCGTCTGATGAACATCAGAGTTAACTATAGCACCATATATCACCGTCTGATGAACATCAGTACCCCTTGTTTAACTAGCTTGTTACCAGGAATGATACTTTACGGGGTTATTGACAGGCTGATGGGTTAGAGAATGGTGCTATAGCAACATCAGGTTGTTGGGTTAGAGAATGGTGCTATAGCAATATCAGGGTGTTGTGTTAGAGAATGGTGCTGTAGAACATCAGGTTGTCGGGTTAGAGAATGGTGCTGTAGAAACATCAGGTTGTTGGGTTAGAGAATGGTGCAATAGCAACATCAGGGTGTTGTGTTAGAGAATGGTGCTGTAGAACATCAGGTTGTTGGGTTAGAGAATGGGGCTAGAACAACATCAGGTTGTTGGGTTAGAGAATGGTACTGTAGAAACATCAGGTTGTTGGGTTAGAGAATGGCGCAATAGCAACATCAGGGTGTTGGGTTAGAGAATGGTGCTAGATCAACATCAGGGTGTTGGGTTAGAGAATGGTGCTATACCAACATCAGGGTGTTGGGTTAGACAATGGTGCTAGAGCAACATCAGGGTGTTGGGTTAGAGAATGGT
The DNA here is from genome assembly GCF_013265735.2 of Oncorhynchus mykiss. Lineage (NCBI taxonomy): Eukaryota > Metazoa > Chordata > Actinopteri > Salmoniformes > Salmonidae > Oncorhynchus > Oncorhynchus mykiss. The sequence continues at coordinate 68,670,832 of NC_048582.1, forward strand.
GCTATAGCAACATCAGGGTGTTGGGTTAGAGAATGGTGCTAGAGCAACATCAGACAAATAAACACACCAGACAACATCACACACCAGACAACATCACACACCAGACAACTAAACACACCAGACAACTAAACACACCAGTCAACGTCACACACCAGACAACATCACACACCAGACAACATCACACACCAGTCAACATCACACACCAGACAACATCACACACCAGTCAACATCACACACCAGTCAACATCACACACCAGTCAACATCACACACCAGACAACATCACACACCAGACAACTAAACACACCAGACAACATCACACACTATACAACATCACACACCAGACAACTAAACACACCAGTCAACATCACACACTATACAACATCACACACTATACAACATCACACACCAGTCAACATCACACACCAGACAACTAAATACACCAGACAACATCACACACTATACAACATCACACACTATACAACATCACACACTATACAATATCACACACTATACAACATCACACACCAGACAACTAAACACACCAGTCAACATCACACACTATACAACATCACACACTATACAACATCACACACCAGTCAACATCACACACTATACAACATCACACACCAGTCAACATCACACACCAGACAACTAAACACACCAGACAACTAAACACACCAGACAACATCACACACCAGTCAACATCACACACCAGTCAACATCACACACTATACAACATCACACACCAGTCAACATCACACACTATACAACATCACACACTATACAACATCACACACTATACAACATCACACACTAGTCAAAATCACACACCAGTCAACATCACACACCAGTCAACATCACACACCAGTCAACATCACACACCAGTCAACATCACACACCAGTCAACATCACACACCAGACAACATCACACACCAGTCAACATCACACACTATACAACATCACACAATATACAACATCACAGACTATACAACATCACACACCAGACAACATCACACACTATACAACATCACACAACAGTCAACATCACACACTATACAACATCACACACTATACAACATCACACACTATACAACATCACACACCAGACAACATCACACACCAGACGACATCACACACTATACAACATCACACACCAGTCAACATCACATACTATACAACATCACACACTATACAACATCACACACCAGTCAACATCACACACCAGTCAACATCACACACCAGACAACATCACACACCAGACAACTAAACACACCAGACAACATCACACACTATACAACATCACACACCAGACAACTAAACACACCAGTCAACATCACACACTATACAACATCACACACTATACAACATCACACACTATACAACATCACACACCAGTCAACATCACACACCAGACAACATCACACACCAGACAACTAAACACACCAGACAACTAAACACACCAGACAACATCACACACCAGTCAACATCACACACCAGTCAACATCACACACTATACAACATCACACACTATACAACATCACACACCAGTCAACATCACACACCAGACAACATCACACACCAGACAACTAAACACACCAGACAACATCACACACTATACAACATCACACACCAGACAACTAAACACACCAGTCAACATCACACACTATACAACATCACACACTATACAACATCACACACCAGTCAACATCACACACCAGACAACTAAATACACCAGACAACATCACACACTATACAACATCACACACTATACAACATCACACACTATACAATATCACACACTATACAACATCACACACCAGACAACTAAACACACCAGTCAACATCACACACTATACAACATCACACACTATACAACATCACACACCAGTCAACATCACACACTATACAACATCACACACCAGTCAACATCACACACCAGACAACTAAACACACCAGACAACTAAACACACCAGACAACATCACACACCAGTCAACATCACACACCAGTCAACATCACACACTATACAACATCACACACCAGTCAACATCACACACTATACAACATCACACACTATACAACATCACACACTATACAACATCACACACTAGTCAAAATCACACACCAGTCAACATCACACACCAGTCAACATCACACACCAGTCAACATCACACACCAGTCAACATCACACACCAGTCAACATCACACACCAGACAACATCACACACCAGTCAACATCACACACTATACAACATCACACAATATACAACATCACAGACTATACAACATCACACACCAGACAACATCACACACTATACAACATCACACAACAGTCAACATCACACACTATACAACATCACACACTATACAACATCACACACTATACAACATCACACACCAGACAACATCACACACCAGACGACATCACACACTATACAACATCACACACCAGTCAACATCACATACTATACAACATCACACACTATACAACATCACACACCAGTCAACATCACACACCAGTCAACATCACACACCAGACAACATCACACACCAGACAACTAAACACACCAGACAACATCACACACTATACAACATCACACACCAGACAACTAAACACACCAGTCAACATCACACACTATACAACATCACACACTATACAACATCACACACTATACAACATCACACACCAGTCAACATCACACACCAGACAACATCACACACCAGACAACTAAACACACCAGACAACTAAACACACCAGACAACATCACACACCAGTCAACATCACACACCAGTCAACATCACACACTATACAACATCACACACTATACAACATCACACACCAGTCAACATCACACACCAGTCAACATCACACACCAGACAACATCACACACCAGACAACTAAACACACCAGACAACATCACACACTATACAACATCACACACCAGTCAACATCACACACCAGTCAACATCACACACCAGACAACATCACACACCAGACAACTAAACACACCAGTCAACATCACACACCAGTCAACATCAAACACCAGTCAACATCACACACCAGACAACATCACACACCAGACAACTAAATACACCAGACAACATCACACACTATACAACATCACACACTATACAACATCACACACTATACAACATCACACACCAGTCAACATCACACACTATGCAACATCACACACCAGTCAACATCACACACCAGACAACTAAAAACCCCAGACAACTAAACACACCAGACAACATCACACACCAGTCAACATCACACACCAGTCAACATCACACACTATACAACTTCACACACCAGTCAACATCACACACTATACAACATCACACACTATACAACATCACACACTATACAACATCACACACTAGTCAACATCACACACCAGTCAACATCACACACCAGTCAACATCACACACCAGTCGACATCACACACCAGTCAACATCACACACCAGACAACATCACACACCAGTCAACATCACACACTATACAACATCACACACTATACAACATCACACACCAGACAACTAAACACACCAGACAACATCACACAACAGACAACATCACACACCAGTCAACATCACACACCAGACAACATCACACACTATACAACATCACACACCAGACATTATCCAACACCAGACAACATCACACACCAGTCAACATCACACACCAGTCAACTAAACACACCAGACAACTAAACACACCAGACAACTAAACACACCAGACAACTAAACACACCAGACAACATCACACACCAGTCAACATCACACACCAGACAACATCACACACCAGTCGACATCACAAACCAGACATTATCCAACACCAGTCAACATCACACACCAGTCAACATCACACACCAGACAACATCACACACCAGACAACATCACACACCAGTCAACATCACACACCAGTCAACATCACACACCAGTCAACATCACACACCAGACAACATCACACACCAGACAACATCACACACCAGACAACATCACACACTATACAACATCACACACCAGTCAACATCACACACCAGTCAACATCACACACCAGACAACATCACACACCAGTCAACATCACACACCAGACAACATCACACACCAGACAACATCACACACCAGACAACATCACACACTATACAACATCACACACCAGTCAACATCACATACCAGTCAACATCACACACCAGTCAACATCACACACCAGACAACATCACACACCAGACAACATCACACACCAGACAACATCACACACTATACAACATCACACACCAGTCAACATCACACACGAGTCAACATCACACACCAGACAACATCACACACCAGTCAACATCACACACCAGACAACATCACACACCAGACAACATCACACACTATACAACATCACACACCAGTCAACATCACACACCAGTCAACATCACACACCAGACAACATCACACACCAGTCAACATCACAAACCAGACAACTAAACACACCAGACAACTAAACACACCAGACAACTAAACACACCAGTCAATGTCACACACCAGACAACATCACACACCAGTCAACATCACACGCCAGACAACATCACACACCAGTCAACATCACACACCAGTCAACATCACACACCAGTCAACATCACACACCAGACAACATCACACACCAGTCAACATCACACACTATACAACATCACACACTATACAACATCACACACCAGTCAACATCACACACCAGTCAACATCACACACCAGACAACATCACACACCAGACAACTAAACACACCAGAAAACATCACACACTATACAACATCACACACCAGTCAACATCACACACCAGTCAACATCACACACCAGACAACATCACACACCAGACAACTAAACACACCAGTCAACATCACACACCAGTCAACATCACACACCAGTCAACATCACACACCAGACAACATCACACACCAGACAACTAAATACACCAGACAACATCACACACTATACAACATCACACAATATACAACATCACACACTATACAACATCACACACCAGTAAACATCACACACTATACAACATCACACACCAGTCAACATCAAACACCAGACAACTAAAAACCACAGACAACTAAACACACCAGACAACATCACACACCAGTCAACATCACACACCAGTCAACATCACACACTATACAACATCACACACCAGTCAACATCACACACTATACAACATCACACACTATACAACATCACACACTATACAACATCACACACTAGTCAACATCACACACCAGTCAACATCACACACCAGTCAACATCACACACCAGTAAACATCACACACCAGACAACATCACACACCAGACAACTAAATACACCAGACAACATCACACACTATACAACATCACACACTATACAACATCACACACTATACAACATCACACACCAGTCAACATCACACACTATACAACATCACACACCAGACAACATCACACACCAGACAACTAAATACACCAGACAACATCACACACCAGTCAACATCACACACCAGTCAACATCACACACTATACAACATCACACACCAGTCAACATGACACACTATACAACATCACACACTATACAACATCACACACTATACAACATCACACACTAGTCAACATCACACACCAGTCAGCATCACACACCAGTCAACATCACACACCAGTCAACATCACACACCAGTCAACATCACACACCAGACAACATCACACACCAGTCAACATCACACACTATACAACATCACACACTATACAACATCACACACTATACAACATCACACACTATACAACATCACACACCAGACAACATCACACACTATACAACATCACACACCAGTCAACATCACACACTTTACAACTTCACACACTATACAACATCACACACCAGTCAACATCACACACTATACAACATCACACACTATACAACATCACATACCAGACAACATCACACACCAGACAACATCACACACTATACAACATCACACACCAGTCAACATCACACACTATACAACATCACACACTATACAACATCACACACCAGTCAACATCACACACTATACAACATCACACACTATACAACATCACACACTATACAACATCACACACCAGTCAACATCACACACCAGACAACATCACACACCAGACAACATCACACACCAGTCAACATCACACACCAGTCAACATCACACACCAGTCAACATCACACACCAGACAACTAAACACACCAGACAACATCACACACCAGTCAACATCACACACCAGTCAACATCACACACCAGACAGCATCACACACCAGACAACTAAACACACCAGACAACATCACACAACAGACAACATCACACACCAGTCAACATCACACACCAGACAACATCACACACTATACAACATCACACACCAGACATTATCCAACACCAGACAACATCACACACCAGTCAACATCACACACCAGTCAACTAAACACACCAGACAACTAAACACACCAGACAACTAAACACACCAGACAACTAAACACACCAGACAACATCACACACCAGTCAACATCACACACCAGACAACATCACACACCAGTCAACATCACAAACCAGACATTATCCAACACCTGTCAACATCACACACCCGTCAACATCACACACCAGACAACATCACACACCAGACAACATCACACACCAGACAACATCACACACTATACAGCATCAAACACCAGTCAACATCACACACCAGTCAACATCACACACCAGTCAACATCACACACCAGACAACATCACACACCAGACAACATCACACACTATACAACATCACACACCAGTCAACATCAAACACCAGACAACTAAAAACCCCAGACAACTAAACACACCAGACAACATCACACACCAGTCAACATCACACACCAGTCAACATCACACACTATACAACATCACACACTATACAACATCACACACTATACAACATCACACACTAGTCAACATCACACACCAGTCAACATCACACACCAGTCAACATCACACACCAGTAAACATCACACACCAGACAACATCACACACCAGACAACATCACACACTATACAACATCAAACACCAGTCAACATCACACACCAGTCAACATCACACACCAGTCAACATCACACACCAGACAACATCACACACCAGACAACATTACACACTATACAACATCACACACCAGTCAACATCAAACACCAGACAACTAAAAACCCCAGACAACTAAACACACCAGACAACATCACACACCAGTCAACATCACACACCAGTCAACATCACACACTATACAACATCACACACTATACAACATCACACACTATACAACATCACACACTAGTCACCATCACACACCAGTCAACATCACACACCAGTCAACATCACACACCAGTAAACATCACACCCCAGACAACATCACACACCAGACAACTAAATACACCAGACAACATCACACACTATACAACATCACACACTATACAACATCACACACTATACAACATCACACACCAGTCAACATCACACACTATACAACATCACACACCAGTCAACATCAAACACCAGACAACTAAAAACCCCAGATAACTAAACACACCAGACAACATCACACACCAGTCAACATCACACACCAGTCAACATCACACACTATACAACATCACACACCAGTCAACATCACACACTGTACAACATCACACACTATACAACATCACACACTATACAACATCACACACTAGTCAACATCACACACCAGTCAACATCACACACCAGTCAACATCACACACCAGTCAACATCACACACCAGTCAACATCACACACCAGACAATATCACACACCAGTCAACATCACACACTATACAACATCACACACTATACAACATCACACACTATACAACATCACACACCAGACAACATCACACACTATACAACATCACACACCAGTCAACATCACACACTATACAACATCACACACTATACAACATCACACACCAGTCAACATCACACACTATACAACATCACACACTATACAACATCACACACTATACAACATCACACACCAGACAACATCACACACCAGACAACATCACACACTATACAACATCACACACTATACAACATCACACACTATACAACATCACACACCAGTCAACATCACACACTATACAACATCACACACTATACAACATCACACACTATACAACATCACACACCAGTCAACATCACACACCAGACAACATCACACACCAGACAACATCACACACCAGTCAACATCACACACCAGTCAACATCACACACCAGTCAACATCACACACCAGACAACATCACACACCAGACAACATCACACACCAGTCAACATCACACACCAGACAACATCACACACCAGACAACTAAACACACCAGACAACATCACACAACAGACAACATCACACACCAGTCAACATCACACACCAGACAACATCACACACTATACAACATCACACACCAGACATTATCCAACACCAGACAACATCACACACCAGTCAACATCACACACCAGTCAACTAAACACACCAGACAACTAAACACACCAGACAACTAAACACACCAGACAACATCACACACCAGTCAACATCACACACCAGTCAACATCACACACCAGACAACATCACACACCAGTCAACATCACAAACCAGTCAACATCACACACCAGTCAACATCACACACCAGACAACATCACACACCAGTCAACATCACAAACCAGACAACTAAACACACCAGACAACTAAACACACCAGACAACTAAACACACCAGTCAACGTCACACACCAGACAACATCACACACCAGTCAACATCACACACCAGTCAACATCACACACCAGTCAACATCACACACCAGACAACATCACACACCAGTCAACATCACACACTATACAACATCACACACCAGACATCTAAACACACCAGTCAACATCACACACTATACAACATCACACACCAGACAACATCACACACCAGACAACATCACACACCAGACAACATCACACACCAGTCAACATCACACACCAGTAAACATCACACCCCAGACAACATCACACACCAGACAACTAAATACACCAGACAACATCACACACTATACAACATCACACACTATACAACATCACACACTATACAACATCACACACCAGTCAACATCACACACTATACAACATCACACACCAGTCAACATCAAACACCAGACAACTAAAAACCCCAGACAACTAAACACACCAGACAACATCACACACCAGTCAACATCACACACCAGTCAACATCACACACTATACAACATCACACACCAGTCAACATCACACACTGTACAACATCACACACTATACAACATCACACACTATACAACATCACACACTAGTCAACATCACACACCAGTCAACATCACACACCAGTCAACATCACACACCAGTCAACATCACACACCAGTCAACATCACACACCAGACAATATCACACACCAGTCAACATCACACACTATACAACATCACACACTATACAACATCACACACTATACAACATCACACACCAGACAACATCACACACTATACAACATCACACACCAGTCAACATCACACACTATACAACATCACACACTATACAACATCACACACCAGTCAACATCACACACTATACAACATCACACACTATACAACATCACACACTATACAACATCACACACCAGTCAACATCACACACCAGACAACATCACACACCAGACAACATCACACACCAGTCAACATCACACACCAGTCAACATCACACACCAGTCAACATCACACACCAGACAACATCACACACCAGACAACATCACACACCAGTCAACATCACACACCAGACAACATCACACACCAGACAACTAAACACACCAGACAACATCACACAACAGACAACATCACACACCAGTCAACATCACACACCAGACAACATCACACACTATACAACATCACACACCAGACATTATCCAACACCAGACAACATCACACACCAGTCAACATCACACACCAGTCAACTAAACACACCAGACAACTAAACACACCAGACAACTAAACACACCAGACAACATCACACACCAGTCAACATCACACACCAGTCAACATCACACACCAGACAACATCACACACCAGTCAACATCACAAACCAGTCAACATCACACACCAGTCAACATCACACACCAGACAACTAAACACACCAGTCAACATCACAAACCAGACAACTAAACACACCAGACAACTAAACACACCAGACAACTAAACACACCAGTCAACGTCACACACCAGACAACATCACACACCAGTCAACATCACACACCAGTCAACATCACACACCAGTCAACATCACACACCAGACAACATCACACACCAGTCAACATCACACACTATACAACATCACACACCAGACATCTAAACACACCAGTCAACATCACACACTATACAACATCACACACCAGACAACATCACACACCAGACAACATCACACACCAGACAACATCACACACTATACAACATCACACACCAGTCAACATCACACACCAGACAACATCACACACCAGACAACATCACACACCAGTCAACATCACACACCAGTCAACATCACACACCAGACAACTAAACACACCAGACAACATCACACACCAGTCAACATCACACACCAGACAACATCACACACCAGACAACATCACACACCAGTCAACATCACACACCAGTCAACATCACACACCAGTCAACATCACACACCAGACAACTAAACACACCAGAAAACATCACACACCAGACATTATCCAACACCAGACAACATCACACACCAGTCAACATCACACACCAGTCAACTAAACACACCAGACATTATCCAACACCAGACAACATCACACACCAGTCAACATCACACACCAGACAACATCACACACTATACAACATCACACACCACACATTATCCAACACCAGACAACATCACACACCAGTCAACATCACACACCAGTCAACTAAACACACCAGACATTATCCAACACCAGACAACATCACACACCAGTCAACATCACACACCAGTCAACATCACACACCAGACAGCATCACACACCAGACAACTAAACACACTAGACAACATCACACAACAGACAACATCACACACCAGTCAACATCACAAACCAGTCAACATCACACACCAGTCAACATCACACACCAGACAACATCACACACCAGTCAACATCACAAACCAGACAACTAAACACACCAGACAACTAAACACACCAGACAACTAAACACACCAGTCAACGTCACACACCAGACAACATCACACACCAGTCAACATCACACACCAGACAACATCACACACCAGTCAACATCACACACCAGTCAACATCACACACCAGTCAACATCACACACCAGTCAACATCACACACCAGTCAACATCACACACTATACAACATCACACACCAGACATCTAAACACACCAGTCAACATCACACACTATACAACATCACACACCAGACAACATCACACACCAGACAACATCACACACCAGACAACATCACACACTATACAACATCACACACCAGTCAACATCACACACCAGACAACATCACACACCAGACAACATCACACACCAGTCAACATCACACACCAGTCAACATCACACACCAGACAACTAAACACACCAGACAACATCACACACCAGTCAACATCACACACCAGACAACATCACACACCAGACAACATCACACACCAGTCAACATCACACACCAGTCAACATCACACACCAGTCAACATCACACACCAGACAACTAAACACACCAGAAAACATCACACACCAGACATTATCCAACACCAGACAACATCACACACCAGTCAACATCACACACCAGTCAACTAAACACACCAGACATTATCCAACACCAGACAACATCACACACCAGTCAACATCACACACCAGACAACATCACACACTATACAACATCACACACCACACATTATCCAACACCAAACAACATCACACACCAGTCAACATCACACACCAGTCAACTAAACACACCAGACATTATCCAACACCAGACAACATCACACACCAGTCAACATCACACACCAGACAACATCACACACTATACAACATCACACACCAGACATTATCCAACACCAGACAACATCACACACCAGTCACCATAACACACCAGTCAACTAAACACACCAGACAACTAAACACACCAGACAACTAAACACACCAGACAACTAAACACACCAGACAACTAAACACACCAGACAACATCACACACCAGTCAACATCACACACCAGACAACATCACACACCAGACAACATCACACACCAGACAACATCACACACCAGTCAACATCACACACCAGACAACATCACACACCAGACAACATCACACACCAGTCAACATCACACACCAGTCAACATCACACACCAGTCAACATCACACACCAGACAACTAAACACACCAGACAACATCACACACCAGACATTATCCAACACCAGACAACATCACACACCAGTCAACATCACACACCAGTCAACTAAACACACCAGACATTATCCAACACCAGACAACATCACACACCAGTCAACATCACACACCAGACAACATCACACACTATACAACATCACACACCAGACATTATCCAACACCAGACAACATCACACACCAGACAACATCACACACCAGTCAACATCACACACCAGACAACATCACACACCAGACAACATCACACACTATACAACATCACACACCAGTCAACATCACACACCAGTCAACATCACACACCAGACAACATCACACACCAGTCAACATCACACACCAGTCAACATCACAAACCAGACATTATCCAACACCAGTCAACATCACACACCAGACAACATCACACACCAGACAACATCACACACTATACAACATCACACACCAGTCAACATCACACACCAGTCAACATCACACACCAGACAACATCACACACCAGTCAACATCACACACCAGTCAACATCACAAACCAGACATTATCCAACACCAGTCAACATCACACACCAGACAACTAAACACGCCAACTTCTCACCATTACAATAACAGGGGAGGTTAGCATTTAATATCATACCTCCAAGACATGCTAACTTCTCACCATTACAATAACAGGGGAGGTTCTTTTTTTTATATCATACCTCCAAGACATGCTAACCTCTCACCATTACATTAACAGTGAAGGTTAGCATTTTATATCATACCCCCAAGACATGCTAACTACTCACCATTACATTAGCAGGGGAGGTTAGCATTTTATATCATACCCCCAAGACATGCTAACTTCTCACCATTACAATAACAGGGGAGATGAGCATTTTATATCATACCCTCCAAAAAAATGCCGACCTCTTTTTTTCGGTGTATGATGTTTGTGCATTTGTACATTTCTCCCTCAATATTATTCAAGATTCAAATCAAATCAAATTTGATTTGTCAAAGCTGTCATCAAAGTAAAGAGTGGCTACTTTGAAGAATATAAAATATAAAATATGTTTTGATTTGTTTAACACTTTTTTGGTTACTACATGATTCCATATGTGTTATTTCATAGTTTTGATGTCTTCACTATTATTCTACAATGTAGAAAATATTTTAAAAAATAAAGAAAATCCCTGGAATGAGAAGGTGTGTCCAAACCTTTGGCTGGTACTCTATATCATTAATATACAAGACCCAAGATATGGATGTACCAATTGCATATTACCCCTTTAAGCAGGGCACAACAGTTTGGACCTGTTCTGGCTCTACAATGTTCTTCTGTCGAGACAGTTAAATCACATCTGCCACCTGAGAAACATTGTTTCCAGTGATAACTCAGTCTTTAGTCATGACCCAACACAGGATGACAGTAACCCACTACTGAGTAGCCACTCCCAACTGTAGCCCACTACTGAGTACCCACTCCCAACTGTAGCCCACTACTGAGTACCCACTCCCAACTGTAGCCCACTACTGAGTACCCACTCCCAACTGTAGCCCACTACTGAGTACCCACTCCCAACTGTAGCCCACTACTGAGTACCCACTCCTAACTGTAGCCCACTTTGGGGTCCCCACTCCCAACTGTAGCCCACTACTGAGTACCCACTCCCAACTGTAGCCCACTACTGGGTACCCACTCCCAACTGTAGCCCACTACTGAGTACCCACTCCTAACTGTAGCCCACTTTGGGGTCCCCACTCCCAACTGTAGCCCACTACTGAGTACCCACTCCCAACTGTAGCCCACTACTGAGTACCCACTCCCAACTGTAGCCCACTACTGAGTACCCACTCCCAACTGTAGCCCACTACTGAGTACCCACTCCCAACTGTAGCCCACTACTGAGTACCCACTCCTAACTGTAGCCCACTTTGGGGTCCCCACTCCCAACTGTAGCCCACTACTGAGTACCCACTCCCAACTGTAGCCCACTACTGGGTACCCACTCCCAACTGTAGCCCACTACTGAGTACCCACTCCTAACTGTAGCCCACTTTGGGGTCCCCACTCCCAACTGTAGCCCACTACTGAGTACCCACTCCCAACTGTAGCCCACTACTGAGTACCCTCTCCCAACAGTAGCCCACTTTGGGGTCCCCACTCCTAACTGTAGCCCACTACTCAGTACCCTCTCCCAACTGTAGCCCACTACTGAGTACCCACTCCCAACTGTAGCCCACTACTGAGTACCCTCTCCCAACTGTAGCCCACTACTGAGTACCCACTACCAACTGTAGCCCACTACTGAGTACCCACTCCCAACTGTAGCCCACTACTGAGTACCCACTCCCAACAGTAGCCCACTACTGAGTACCCACTCCTAACTGTAGCCCACTTTGGGGTCCCCACTCCCAACTGTAGCCCACTACTGAGTACCCACTCCCAACTGTATCCCACTACTGAGTACCCTCTCCCAACAGTAGCCCACTTTGGGGTCCCCACTCCTAACTGTAGCCCACTACTGAGTACCCTCTCCCAACTGTAGCCCACTACAGAGTACCCACTCCCAACTGTAGCCCACTACTGAGTACCCTCTCCCAACTGTAGCCCACTACTGAGTCCCCACTCCCAACTGTAGCCCACTACTGAGTACCCACTCCCAACTGTAACCCACTACTGAGTGCCCACTCCCAACTGTAGCCCACTACTGAGTACCCATAAGCTACTGGCCTCTTTTTTTGCTTAGCCAATGACAGCCTGTGTTACAAATACTGTGTTCTAATTCATGTAAATGAGAGGAGATATAGCAACACACACAAAGCCAATTTCTGTGACGTAAATGCGCCCATGATAAGCGCGGTCTGTCAGATGAGAGTGTTCAATAACAGACACATTGTCACTGTCTGATCGATAGCAGTTGACCTATCGATCCCGTAAGTCTACTGTGCAGTGATGTCACCAGACTACTGGATTTATGATTGGTTCAGTTGTTTCAGTCTGCCTGCTGATCTGCCTCAAAGCCGTAAAGAGCATTTAAATTCTAGTGGTTGACTTTCTCAGTCGGTTGAATAGTGCTGGTAGCAACATGGTTGTGGGTTTAATTTCTGCTAGATTCACAAACTTGTGAGCTGGTTCATTTAGCTTTTTGAATTGTACCTTTATTTAACTAGGTGAGTCAGTTAAGAACACATTCTTATTTACATGACAGCCTAGCGGGGAACAGTGGGTTAACTGCCTTGTTCAGGTGCAGAACGACAGAACGTCAGAAGAACGACCTTGTCAGCTCGGGGATTCGATCTAGCAACCTTTACGGTTATTGGCCCAACTAGCGGGAATGTCTCCTTTGCATTACAATACACTCTTTAGCAATGAGAGAGAGGGGAGAGAGAGAGAGAGAGAGGGAGAGAGAGGGAGAGAGAGAGGGAGAGAGAGAGGGAGAGAGAGAGAGAGAGAGAGTGAGAGAGAGAGAATGCCCCAAAATGATATGAGAGAGAGAGAGAGAGAGAGAGAGAGAGAGAGGGAGAGAGAGAGAGAGACTGTATCGCTATAGAAATGAAATTGTGCAACAGTGTGAATAAGGACAGTGTCATAAGTGATGAACACCTCTTGACACCTGCAATAAAGTGTTTTTCAACCAGGGACCACAAACTACCAAATATGCTATGTATCTCTCAAACTACAAAGTAGATTCCTGTATCTCTCAAACTACAAAGTAGGAGGAGGATCCTGTATCTCTCAAACTACAAAGTAGGATCCTGTATCTCTATATATACCAAGTAGGGTAGTGTATATCTCTATCTAACAAGTAGACTGCTGAATCTCTCTATCTCTCTGTCTACCAAGTAGGCTTCTGTATCTCTCTATCGCTCTACCTAACAAATAGACAACTGTATTTCTCTATCTCTCTGTCTACCAAGTAGGCTACTGTATCTCTCTATCTCTCTACCTAACAAGTAGACTGCTGTATCTCTCTATCTCTCTACCTAACAAGTAGGCTACTGTATCTCTCTACCTAACAAGTAGACTATTGAATCTCTTTATCTGTCAAATGGAATTATGTATCTCTCTCGCTCTCAAATCAAATCATCTTGTGTTGGTCACATGCACATTGTTAGTAGATGTCAATGCGAGTGTAGCGAAATGCTTGTGTTTCTAGTTCCGACAATGCAGTAATATCTAAAAGGTAATCTAACAATTTCACAACTTCCTTATACACACAAGTGTAAAGGAATGAATGAGAATATGAACATATAAATATATGGATGAGCGATGGCCGTGCGGCATAGACAAGATGCAGTAGATGGGCTAGAGTACAGTATATACATACAGTATGAGATGAGTAATGTAGGGTATGTAAACATTATATAAATGGGCATTGTTTAAAGTGACTAGTGATACATTTATTACATCTAATTTTGAATTATTAAAGTGGCTAGAGATTTTTCTCAGTATGTTGGCACCAGCCACTCAATGTTAGTGGTGGCTGTTTAATTAACAGCCTGATGGCCTTGAGATAGAAGCTGTTTTTCAGTCTCTCGGTCCCAGCTTTGATGCACCTGTACTGACCTCACCTTCTGCATGATAGCGGGGTGAACACGCAGTGGCTCAGGTGGTTGTTGTCCTTGATGATCTGTTTGGCCTTCCTGTGACATCGGGTGGTGTAGGTGTCCTGGAGGGCAGGTAGTTTGCCCCCGGTGATGCGTTGTGCAGACCTCACTACCCTCTGAAGAGCCTTGCGGTTGTGGGCACAGCAGTTGCCGTACCAGGCGGTGATACAGCCCGACAGGATGCTCTCGATTGTGAATCTGTAAATGATTGTGTGTGTTTTTTGGTGACAAGACAAATTTCTTCAGCCTCCTGAGGTTGAAGAGGCGCTGCTGCGCCTTCTTCACCACGCTGTCTGTGTGGGTGGACGATTTCAGTTTGTCTGTGATGTGTACGCCGAGGAACTTAAAACGTTCCACCTTCTCCACTACTGTATCTTTATCTACCAAGCAGGATACTGTATGGAGAGATACAGTATCCTACCATGCATCTACCATGTAGGTGTTGTATCTCTCCATCTACCAAGCAGGATACTGTATCTCTCCATCTACCATGTAGGTGTTGTATCTCTCCATCTTCCAAGCAGGATACTGTATCTCTCCATCTACCATGTAGGTGTTGTATCTCTCCATCTACCAAGTATAATCCTGTATCTATATACCGACTGCACTATTGTGAATCTCCATCTCTTTAAATTGCCCTCTATTCCCTTTATAGTGAACTAGTATTGATCAAGACACATAGGGCTCCGGTCAAACGTAACGCACAGTCTCATATCAGAATTTGACTATCATGCATGTTTTCCAAACTGGGCATTAACTCTAAAATCGTAAGGTAAGGCATTAATTCCGAATGGTTAAGGTAAGAGTTAAGATTTTAGGATAGGATTAAAACAAAAAAATCTCAAAAACAACTTTCTATCGCTGGATATCAACCTGCAACACTATAGCACCAGAGGTTCATGCCTATTCACGATCCTCGTCCACAAAGCCCTGGCAAAAGCTGAAACCGACTCGAAGGTAATGGGGCTCACTGTTGCCCATAGCGACAGGATTCCACATCATCTCGTGACGTCCTCAGACACGGATGGAAACCGACTCGAAGGTAACCGGGCTCACTGTTGCCCATAGCGACAGGATTCCACATCATCTCCTGACGTCCTCAGACATGGATGGAAACCGACTCGAAGGTAACGGGGCTCACTGTTGCCCATAGCGACAGGATTCCACATCATCTCCTGACTTCCTCAGACACGGATGGAAACCGACTCGAAGGTAACGGGGCTCACTGTTGCCCATAGCGACAGGATTCCACATCATCTCCTGACTTCCTCAGACACGGATGGAAACCGACTCAAAGGTAACAGGGCTCACTGTTGCCCATAGCGACAGGATTCCACATCATCTCCTGACTTCCTCAGACACGGATGGAAACCGACTCGAAGGTAACGGGGCTCACTGTTGCCCACATCTACAGGATTCCACATCATCTCGTGACATCCTCAGACACGGATGGAAACCGACTCGAAGGTAACGGGGCTCACTGTTGCCCATAGCGACAGGATTCCACATCATCTCCTGACTTCCTCAGACACGGATGGAAACCGACTCGAAGGTAACGGGGCTCACTGTTGCCCATAGCGACAGGATTCCACATCATCTCCTGACTTCCTCAGACACGGATGGAAACCGACTCGAAGGTAACGGGGCTCACTGTTGCCCATAGCGACAGGATTCCACGTCATCTCCTGACGTCCTCAGACATTGATGGAAACTGACTTGTGTCACGTGATGGGTGACTCGGTTCACTATATAGGGAACCGGGTACCATTACGACACAGATAGATATTGCATTTTTCTAAAGTTTCTTTAAAAAGCATGAAGGACATCTAAGCCCTCACGTCTCATAAAATCATACCATAACGCTTACTTATTTTCAACAGGAGTTTAGCGATCTATTTCTCATGTCCTTATTCTAAACTCAGCATAAAAAAAAACGTCCTCACTGTCAAATGCGTTTAATTTTAAACAAACTGAACATGTGTAAATATTTGTATGAACAAAACAAGATTCAACAACTGAGAAATAAACTGAACAAGTTCCACAGGCAGAAATTGAGTAATGTGTCCCTGAAAAAAGGGGGGGTAAAAATCAAAAGCAACAGTCAGTACAGTATCTGGTGTGGCCACCAGCTGCATTAAGTACTGCAGTGCATCTCCTCCTCATGGACTGCACCAGATTTGCCAGTTCTTGCTGTGAGATGTTACCCTACTCTTCCGTCAAGGCACCTGCAAGTTCCCGGACATTTCTGGGGGGAATGGCCCTACCCCTCACCCTCTGATCTAACAGGTCCCAGACATGCTCAATGGGATTGAGATCCGGGCTCTTTGCTGGCCATGGCAGAATACTGACATTCAGAATACTGGCATTTATTTTTATTTTATTTATTTCACCTTTATTTAACCAGGTAGGCTAGTTGAGAACACCTTTATTTAACCAGGTAGGCTAGTTGAGAACACCTTTATTTAACCAGGTAGGCTAGTTGAGAACACCTTTATTTAACCAGGTAGGCTAGTTGAGAACACCTTTATTTAACCAGGTAGGCTAGTTGAGAACACCTTTATTTAACCAGGTCGGCTAGTTGAGAACAAGTTCTCATTTGCAACTGCGACCTGGCCAAGATAAAGCAAAGCAGTTTGACAACAACACAGTGTTACACGTGGAATAAGTAATACAGTAGAACAAAAGAAAACAAAAAGTCTATATACAGTGAGTGCAAATTATATAAAAATATAAAAATAGGCCCTGGTGGCGAAGTAATTACTATATGGCACTGGAATGGTATATGTGCAAAAGATGGATGTGCAAGTAGAGATACTGTGGTGCAAAAGGAGCAAAATAAATAAATACAGTATGGGGATGAGGTAGATAGATGTGCTGTATACAGATGGGCTATGTATAGGTGCAGTGATCTGTGAGCTGCTCTGACAGCTGGTTCTTAAAGCTAGTGAGGGAGATGGGAATCTCCAGCTTCAGTGATTTTTGCAGTTCATTCCAGTCAGTGGCAGCAGAGAACTGGAAGGAAAGGCGACCAAAGGAGGAATTGGCTTTGGGGGTGACCAGTGAGATATACCTGCTGGAGCGTGTGCTACGAGTGGGTGCTGCTATGGTGACCAGCGAGCTGAGATAGGGCGGGGCTCTACCTAGCAGAGACTTGTAGATAACCTGTAGCCAGTGGGTTTGGCGACGAGTATGAAGCGAGGGCCAGCCAACGAGAGCGTACAGATCACAGTGGTGGGTAGTATATGGGGCATTGGTGACAAAACGGATGGCACTTTGATAGACTACATCCAGTTTGCTGAGTAGAGTGTTGGAGGCTATTTTATAGATGACATCGCCGAAGTCAAGGTTCGGTAGGATGGTCAGTTTTACGAGGGAATGTTTGGCAGCATGAGTGAAGGATGCTTTGTTGCGAAATAGGAAGCCGATTCTAGATTTAACTTTGGATTGGAGATGTTTAATGTGAGTCTGGAAGGAGAGTTTACAGTTTAGCCAGACACCTAGGTACTTATAGATGTCCATATATTCTAGGTCGGAACCATCCAGAGTGGTGATGCTAGTTGGGCGTGCGGGTGCAGGACAGTGAATGGTTGAAAAGTATGCATTTGGTTTTACTAGGATTTAAGAGCAGTTGGAGGCCACGGGATGGCATTGAAGCTCGTTTGGAGGTTAGATAGCACAGTGTTCATTATGGATTAAAAGTATTAGGGATACGTACCACGCTGCACTTTGGTCCTCCTCTCCTTACACCAGCAAAAACCGTTACAATATGACACCTAGGTATTTATAGCATTCATGTCTTACAGGAAATCACGAACAGCGTGCACAGAACGAGCAGTATGGCTGGTGGTATTGTCATGCTGAAGGGTCATGTCAGGATGAACCTGCAGGAAGGGAACCACATGCGGGAGGAGGATGTCTGCCCTGTAACACACAGAGTTGAGATTGCCTGCAATGACAAGAAGCTCAGTCCGATGATGCTGTGACACACCGCCCCAGACCATGACAGACCCTCCACCTCCAAATCGATCTCGCTCCAGAGTAAAGGGCTCAGTGTAACGCTGATTCTATCGATGATAAACACAAATCTGACCATCACCCCATGTGAGATAAAACTGCCACTCGTCAGTGAAGAGCACTTTTTGCCAGTCCTGTCTGGTCCAGCGACGGTGGGTTTGTGCCCATAGGCAACATTGTTGCCGGTGATGTCTGGTGAGGACCTGCCTTACAACAGGCCTACTAGCTCTCAGTACAGCCTTTCTCAACCTATTGCGGACAGTCTGAGCACTGATGGATGGATTGTGGTTCCTGATGTAACTCAGTTTTTGTTGCCGTCCTGTACCTGTCCTGCAGTCGTGATGTTCGGATGTACCAATCCTGTGCAGGTGTTGTTACACGTTGTCTGCCACTGTGAGGACGATCAGCTGTCCGTTCTGTCTCCCTGTAGCGCTGTCTTCGGCGTCTCACAGTACGACCATTGCAATTTATTGCCCTTGCCACATCTGCAGTCCTCATGCCTCCTTGCAGCATGCCTAAGGCATGTTCACACAGATTTCTTTTGGTGTTTTTCAGAGTCAGTAGAAAGGCCTCTTTAGTGTCCTACGTTTTCATAACTGTGACCTTAATTGCCTACCGTCTGGAAGCTGTTAGTGTCTTAACAACCGTTCCATAGGTGCATGTTCATGAATTGTTTAAGGTTCATTGAAAAAGCATGGGGAAACAGTGTTTAAACCCTTTACAATGAATATCTGTGAAGTTATTTGGATTTGTATTAAATATCTTTGAAAGACAGGGTCGTATTCATTTCAGTGCGCATGTAATGCAAGCCAACAGATTGTCGCCATGGCAAAGCATCAGATGCACCTGTTACTGTATTTCTCATTAGAGAGAGAGAGAGAGAGAGAGAGAGAGAGAGAGAGAGAGAGAGAGAGAGAGAGAGAGAGAGAGAGAGAGGGAGAGAGAGAGTGAGAGAGAGAGAGGGAGAGAGAGAGAGAGACAGAGAGAGAGAGAGAGACAGAGAGAGAGAGAGCGAGAGAGAGAGAGGGAGAGAGAGAGAGAGAGAGACAGAGAGAGAGGGAGAGATAGAGAGAGAGAAAGAGAGAGAGAGCATCAACAGCAACCTTGGGAAAACCGCATTATCATTAACAGCAGACACGTACATTTCCTCAGTGAAAACAATGTACTGAGCAAATGTCAAATTGGCTTTTAAAAAAATAACTTAAAATTAAAAACGGAATACCTTATGTATTCACCCCATTCTGGTGAGTCTGCAACACCACTAAGAGAGGGACACCACCAAGAAAGTGGTACAATGAAGACCAAGGAGCTCTCCAAACTGGTCAGGGACAAAGGGTTGGGTTATAAAAATATATCTGAAACTTTGAACATCCCACGGAGCACCATTAAATCCATTGTAAAAGAATGGAAAGAATATGGCACCATAGAAAACCTGCCAAGAGAGGGCTGTCCACCAAAACTCACAGACCAGGCTAGGAGGTCATTACTCAGAGAGGCAACAAAGAGACCAAAGATAACCCTGAAGAAGCTGCAAAGCTCCACAGCGGAGATAACTTCAATCTGTACACTCCACAGAGCTGGGCTGTATGGAAGAGTGGCCAGAAAAAAAGGCATGTGGGAGACTCCCCAAAATTATGGAAGAAGATACGCTGGTCAATGAGACAAAAATTGAGCTTTTTGGCCATCAAGGACAACAATATGTCTGGAGCAAATCCAACACCTCTCATCACCTGGAGAATACCATACCCACAGTGAAGCATGGTGGTGGCAGCATCATGCTGTGGGGATATTTTTAATCGGCAGGGACTGGGAAACTGGTCAGAATTGAAGGAATGATGGATGACGCCAGATACAGGGACATTCTTCAAGAGATTTGAGACTGGGACAGAGGTTCATCTTCCAGCAGGACAATGACCCTAAGCATACTGCTAAAGCAACACTCAAGTGGTTTAAGGGGAAACATTTAAATGTCTTGGAATGGCCTAGTCAAAGCCCAGACCTCAATCTAATTGAGAATCTGTGGTATGACTTACAGATTACTGTACACAATTAGAACCCATCCAACCTGAAGGAGCTGGAGCAGGTTTTCCTTGAAAAATGGACAAAAATCCCATGACTAGATGTGCCAAGCGTACAGAGAAATACCCCAAGAGACTTGCAGCTGTAATTGCTGCAAAAGGTGTCTCTTCAAATCATTGACTTTGGGGGGGGGGGGGGGGGGGGTGAATAGTTATGTTGAAGTTTTCTATTTTATTGTCTTATTTCTTGTTTGTTAAACATTAAACAATATTTTGCATCTTGAAAGTGGTAGGCATGTTGTGTAAATCAAATGACACAACCCCCCAAAATCCAATTTAATTCCAGGTTGTAAGGCAAGAAAATAGGAAAAATGCCAAGGGGGATGCATGCCTTCGCAATGCATTCTGCACAGATTCTGTCAGACCTGGGCCCTGACAGTAAATCTCAGTAAGACAAAAATAATGGTGTTCCAAAAAAAGGTCCAGTTGCCAGGATCACAAATACAGATTCCCTCTAGACATCGTTGCACTAGAGCCAACAAGAAAATTATACATACCTCGGCCTAAACATCAGTGCCACAGGTAACTTCCACAAAGCTGTAAAATATCTGAGAGACAACGCAAGAAGGGCCAACTATGTCACCAAAAGGAAGATACTTGCAAACAATACTTGCATCAGTTATTGAACACATTTCCCTTTATGGTTGTGAGGTCTGGGGACATCAACCAAGAATTCACAAAATGGGTCAAAACAAAATTGAGAATCTGCATGCAGAATTCTTCAAAAATATCCTCAGTGTACAACGTAAAACACCAAATAATGCATGCAGAGCAGAAATAGGCCGATACCCGCTCATTATTAAAATCCAGAAAAGAGCCGTTAAATTCTACAACCACCTAAAAGGAAGTGATTCCCAAACCTTCCATAACAAAGCCATCACCTACAGAGAGACGAATCTGGAGAAGAGCCCCTTAAGCAAGCTGGTCCTGGGGCTCTGTTCACAAACACAAACACACCCTACAGAGCCCCAGGACAGCAGGACAATTAGACCCAACCAAATCATGAGAAAACAAAAAGATAATTACTTGACACATTTGGAAAGAATTAACAAAAAAACTAAGCAAATTTAACGGGATCGGTGTCCATTCCACGGGACTGTTGAGGCTAATGTGATTAGCATGAGGTTGTAAGTAGCAAGAACATTTTCCCAGGACATATATATGACATATCTGATATGGGCAGAAAGATTACATTCTTGTTAAAACTTGTTAGTATTTGGAATGTTGGATGACATAGGTGTCCAAGGTAAATTGCCTGTTACTCAGGCCCAGAAGGTAGGATATGCATATGCATGGTAGTGTTGGATAGAAAACACTCTAAAGTTTTTAAAACTGTTAAAATTATGTCTGTTTTTTTTGTGTTGACCTGCCAACCAATTCCAAGCTTAAGCTATTGACTCCCCCCCCCAAAAAAAATTACAGTTCCTATGGCTTCCACTAGATGTCAACAGTCTTTATACATGGTTTCAGGCTTGTATTCTGAAAAACCAACGAGGAATAGTTGTTTATCCTGAGGAAGTCCTGTGGCAAAACTAGTCTCATTGCGTGCGACCGAGAAATGCAAGAAAAAGGCCATAATGTATTATTCTTGCCTAGGTGCAATTTAGGTTTTGGCCACTAGATGACATAAGTGTATGTCTTCAGTACTCTACCACCTCAGTACTCTACCACCTCAGTACTCTACCACCTCAGTACTCTACCACCTCAGTACTCTACCACCTCAGTACTCTACCACCTCAGTACTCTACCACCTCAGTAATCTACCACCTCAGTACTCTACCACCTCAGTACTCTACCACCTCAGTACTCTACCACCTCAGTACTCTACCACCTCAGTACTCTACCACCTCAGTACTCTACCACCTCAGTACACTACCACCTCAGTACTCTACCACCTCAGTACTCTACCACCTCAGTACTCTACCACCTCAGTACTCTACCACCTCAGTACTCTACCACCTCAGTACTCTACCAACTCAGTAATCTACCACCTCAGTACTCTATCACCTCAGTAATCTACCACCTCAGTACTCTACCACCTCAGTAATCTACCACCTCAGTACTCTACCACCTCAGTACTCTACCAACTCATTACACTACTGCTATTGAGAAAGGCCGCCGTACACAGATTTGGCTCTCAAAAGAAGACAGGCTATGTGCTCACTGCCCACAAAATAAGGTGGAAACTGAGCTGCACTTCATAACCGCCCGACAAATGTAAAAACATATTAGAAACACATATTTCCCTCAGATTAGACAGACCGTTTCTCGGGCCCTGAAGCCAGGATATGCTTATAGTTGGTACCATTGGAAAGAAAACACTTTGAAGTTTGTAGAAATGTTAAAATAATGTATGAGAATATAACACAATAGATATGGTAGGAGGAAATCCAAAGAAAAAAAACAACCAGAAATCTTTTTCTTTGAGAGAGACCATCCTCTTTACAAGGGGAGGAATTAGGGCATTCTGAAAATGAGCTCCCAGGATGCAATTCATATGGCTTCCACAGGGTGTCAGTATTCTATGTTCTAGGTTTCAGGCTTGTAACTTTAATAAGAACGAATAAGAAATATCAGTTTAAGTAAAGGGACACAGTCTTGAAGAAAGAGGGACACGCCATGAAGAAAGGATGCAACTGGTTTCCTTTTGAACATACTTATTTCCGTAAGAAATCTTATAGTTTGATTACATTTTTTTTTATTTTGACTAGTTGAAACAATGTTTAAGGGTATATGTTTGGATTCCTTTCTCTGCATGTTGAACGAGTGGATTACTCATATTGATGGCACCAACTAAACTGACTTTTTTTTGTGACGTAAAGAAGGATTTTATCTAACACAATGACCATTGATGTTGCAGCTGGGACCCTTTGGATTACAAACAGAGGAAGATCTTCAAAAGTAAGTGATGTATTTAATTGCTATTTGTGAATTTATGAAACCTGTGCTGGTGGACTTTTTTTGTTGTTGATGTGGG
>NC_048582.1:68701978-68726978 GCF_013265735.2 Oncorhynchus mykiss
CTCTCTCTGATTATCGATCATAGCCTCTCTCTCTCTGATTCTCTATCATATCCTCTCTCTCTCTCTCTGATACTCTATCATAGCCTCTCTCTCTCTCTCTCTCTCTCTCTCTCTCTTATTCTCTATCATAGCCTCTCTCTCTCTCTCTCTCTGATACTCTATCATAGCCTCTCTCTCTCTCTGATACTCTATCAGAAGCCCACACAGATACATGGATTTACTAGGTTTATTAGCTTTCGTAAGTTTATCCAATTGTTTAGCTGAAGTGTTGCGAAAGTGAAAGGGCTCATAAGTAAGAATTTCACTGTGAAGTCTCCACTTGTATTTGGGTGCACATGAAAAAAAATACGATTTGCTTTTTTGACTTGATGCCAGAGACCCCAACTGATGTCAATTTCAGATCTACTTTGGAAATGATATGAGCGTCATGAAACCTCTTTAAAAAAATATATAATAATAATAATTTGACTTTTCAGAACTGCTGACCACTTTTTCCATGTGATTCCTTTCTTCACAGACCTCTTCCTAAATATTTGCGTGCGTGATTCATTTTGTGTACGTATTGCAGAAACAAGGGGTGACTCAACTAATCCTTTGGCTCAGTTTACTCTCCCCTATGTGTGTGCTTGCGTGTGAGTGAGTGTGTGTGTCTGTGTGTTTGTGTGTGTGCTTATCTACAGTGTATGTGTGCTTGTGTGTAGGGGATGGATGTGTGGAGAGTCAGATAAAATAGTCACCAAGGTGCAGATGGGCTTTAGGGTGTAAATAGTCACTAAGGTGCAGATAGGCTTTAGGGTGTAGATAGTCACTAAGGTGCTAAGGTAACATTTATATAAGGTAGCATTGTTTAAAGTGGCTAGTGATATATTTACATAATTTCCCATCAATTCCCATCAATTCCCATTATTAAAGTGGCTGGAGTTGAGTCAGTGTCAGTGTGTTGGCAGCAGCCACTCAATGTTAGTGGTGGCTGTTTAACAGTCTGATGGCCTTGAGATAGAAGCTGTTTTTCAGTCTCTCGGTCCCAGCTTTGATGCACCTGTACTGACCTCGCCTTCTGGATGATAGCGGGGTGAACAGGCAGTGGCTCGGGTGGTTGATGTCCTTGATGATCTTTATGGCCTTCCTGTGACATCGGGTGGTGTAGGTGTCCTGGAGGGCAGGTAGTTTGCCCCTGGTGATGCGTTGTGCAGACCTCACTACCCTCTGGAGAGCCTTACGGTTGAGGGCGGTGCAGTTGCCATAGCAGGCGGTGATACAGCCCGCCAGGATGCTCTCGATTGTGCATCTGTAGAAGTTTGTGAGTGCTTTTGGTGACAAGCCGAATTCCTTCAGCCTCCTGAGGTTGAAGAGGCGCTGCAGATAGGCTTCAGGGTGTAGATAGTCACTAAGGTGCAGATAGGCTTCAGGGTGTAGATAGTCACTAAGGTGCAGATAGGCTTTAGGGTGTAAATAGTCCCTAAGGGGCAGATAGGCTTCAGGTCTGTGCATGGAGACAGTTAAGGTTAGTTGATCAGCAGTCTGATGGTCTGGTGGAAGAAGCCTGTTGGTTCGAGACCCATTGCTCTACCACTCCACTCCACACACACACAGGCACACATACACACTACTCCAGACACACACACACCACTATGTTTTTGTGTGTTTGCCAAGGTATCCTGCTGACAACATTCACAACCTAAGAGCGTTTCTCTCTCTCTCTCTCTCTCTTTCTCTCTCTCTCTCTCTCTCTCTCTCTCTCTCTCTCTCTTTCTCTCTCTCTCTCTCTCTCTCTCTCTCTCTCTCTCTCTCTCTCTCTCTCTCTCTTTCTCTCTCTCTCTCTCTCTCTCTCTCTCTCTCTCTCTCTCTCTCTCTCTCTCTCTCTCTCTCTCCCTCCCGCTCTCTCCCTCTCTTTCCCTCTCTCTCCCTCCCTCTCCCTTTCTGCTGTGTGAGTGAGTGTTTGTCTGTGTATGTGTGTTTGTCTGTGTGTGTGTGTGTTCCAGAGAACTGTGTGATCCAGCAGGCTCTATGTGGCTGATGTGAGTAACGGTAAGTCTTTAAAAAGGGGTAAATATTCGCAAAGCCGAAGATAACAGACAGAATCCCCTCAGAGCTTAACCACACACATGTCCTCAGAGCTTAACCACACACATGTCCTCAGAGCTTAACCACACACATGTCCTCAGAGCTTAACCACACACATGTCCTCAGAGCTTAACCACACACATGTCCTCAGAGCTTAACCACACACATGTCCTCAGAGCTTAACCACACACATGTCCTCAGAGCTTAACCACACACACATGTCCTCAGAGCTTAACCACACACATGCCCTCAGAGCTTAACCACACACATGTCCTCAGAGCTTAACCACACACATGTCCTCAGAGCTTAACCACACACATGTCCTCAGAGCTTAACCACACACATGCCCTCAGAGCTTAACCACACACATGTCCTCAGAGCTTAACCACACACATGCCCTCAGAGCTTAACCACACACATGTCCTCAGAGCTTAACCACACACATGTCCTCAGAGCTTAACCACACACATGTCCTCAGAGCTTAACCACACACATGCCCTCAGAGCTTAACCACACACATGTCCTCAGAGCTTAACCACACACATGTCCTCAGAGCTTAACCACACACATGTCCTCAGAGCTTAACCACACACATGTCCTCAGAGCTTAACCACACACATGTTCTCAGAGCTTAACCACACACATGTCCTCAGAGCTTAACCACACACATGTCCTCAGAGCTTAACCACACACATGTCCTCAGAGCTTAACCACACACACATGTCCTCAGAGCTTAACCACACACATGTCCTCAGAGCTTAACCACACACATGTCATCAGAGCTTAACCACACACATGTCATCAGAGCTTAACCACACACATGTCCTCAGAGCTTAACCACACACATGTCCTCAGAGCTTAACCACACACATGTCCTCAGAGCTTAACCACACACATGTCCTCAGAGCTTAACCACACACATGTCCTCAGACATGTCCACCAACAGGCAAGCGTCTTAACGGACATATTCAAGCTGTCCTAGTCCAAGGATGTAATACCAATTTATTTCAAGATTACCACCCCCTTGTTCCTGTTCCCAAGAAATCAAAGGAAAACTTTTTTCAATTACTATTGTCCTGTATTGCTTACATCTGTCACCATGTGCCTGGAGAGACTGGAGAGACTGGTTCCTGGAGAGACTGGTGTCTGTAGAGACTGGTGCCTAGAGAGACTGGAGAGACTGGTGCCTGGAGAGACTGGAGAGACTGGTGCCTGGAGAGACTGGTACCTGGAAAACTGGAGAGACTGGTGCCTGGAGAGACTTTAGAGACTGGAGAGACTGGTGCCTGTAGAGACTGGTGCCTAGAGATACTGGAGAGACTGGTGCCTGGAGAGACTGGAGAGACTGGTGCCTAGAGAGACTGGAGAGACTGGTGCCTGGAGAGACTGGAGAGATTGGTGCATGGAGAGACTGGAGAGACTGGTGCATGGAGAGACTGGAGAGACTGGTGCCTGGAGAGACTGGAGAGACTGGTGCCTGTAGAGACTGGAGAGACTGGTGCCTGGAGAGACAGAAGAGACTGGTGCATGGAGAGACTGGTGCATGGAGAGACTGGTGCGTGGAGAGACTGGTGCATGGAAAACTGGAGAGACTGGTGCCTGGAGAGACTTTAGAGACTGGAGAGACTGGTGCCTGTAGAGACTGGTGCCTAGAGATACTGGAGAGACTGGTGCCTGGAGAGACTGGAGAGACTGGTGCCTAGAGAGACTGGAGAGACTGGTGCCTGGAGAGACTGGAGAGATTGGTGCATGGAGAGACTGGAGAGACTGGTGCATGGAGAGACTGGAGAGACTGGTGCCTGGAGAGACTGGAGAGACTGGTGCCTGTAGAGACTGGAGAGACTGGTGCCTGGAGAGACAGAAGAGACTGGTGCATGGAGAGACTGGTGCATGGAGAGACTGGTGCGTGGAGAGACTGGTGCATGGAAAACTGGAGAGACTGGTGCATGGAGAGACTGGTGCCTGGAGAGACTGGAGAGACTGGATAGACTGGTGCCTGGAGAGACTGGTGCCTGGAGAGACTGGTGCATGGAGAGACTGGTGCATGGAGAGACTGGTGCGTAGAGAGACTGGTGCCTGGAAAACTGGAGAGACTGGTGCATGGAGAGACTGGTGCGTGGAGAGACTGGTGCCTGGAGAGACTGGTGCCTGGAGAGACTGGTACCTGGAAAACTGGAGAGACTGGTGCCTGAGAGACTGTAGAGACTGGAGAGACTGGTGCCTGGAGAGACTGGTGCCTGGAAAACTGGAGAGACTGGTGCCTGGAGAGACTGGAAAGACTGGAGAGAATGGAGAGACTGGTGCCTGTAGAGAATGGAGCCTGGAGAGACTGGTTCCTGGAGAGAATGGAGCCTGGAGAGACTGGTTCCTGGAGAGAATGGAGCCTGGAGAGGCTGGTGCCTGGAGTGATTGGTTCCTGGAGAGACTGGAGAAAATGGAGAGACTGGTTCCTGGAGAGAATGGAGCCTGGAGAGACTGGTGCCTGGAGAGACTGGTGCCTGGAGAGACTGGTGCCTGGAGAGACTGGTGCATGGAGAGACTGGTGCCTAGAGAGACTGGAGAGACTGGTTCCTGGAGAGAATGGTGCCTAGAGAGACTGGTGCCTAGAGAGACTGGAGAGACTGGTGCATGGAGAGACTGGTGCCTGGAGAGACTGGTGCCTGGAGAGTCTGGTTCCGGGAGAGACTGGTACCTGGAGAGACTTGTCCCTGGAGAGACTGGTGCATGGAGAGACTGGTGCCTAGAGAGACTGGAGAGACTGGTTCCTGGAGAGACTGGTGTCTATAGAAACTGGAGAGACTGGTGCATGGAGAGACTGGTGACTGGAGAGACTGGTGCATGGAGAGACTGGTGCCTGGAGAGACTGGAGAGACTGGTGACTGGAGAGACTGGTGCCTAGAGAGACTGGAGAGACTGGTGCCTAGAGAGACTCGAGAGACTGGTGCATGGAGAAACGGCTGCCTGGAGAGACTGGTACCTAGAGAGACTGGCGAGACTGGGGCATGGAGAGACTGGTGCCTGGAGAGACTGGTGCATGGAGAGACTGGTGCCTGGAGAGACTGGAGAGACTGGTGCCTGGAGAGACTGGTGCCTAGAGAGACTGGAGAGACTGGTTCCTGGAGAGACTGGTGCCTGGAAAACTGGAGAGACTGGTGCCTGGAGAGACTGGAAAGACTGTTGCCTGGAGAGACTGGAGAGACTGGTGACTGGAGAGACTGGTGCCTAGAGAGACTGGAGAGACTTGTGCCTAGAGAGACTCGAGAGACTGGTGCATGGAGAAACGGCTGCCTGGAGAGACTGGTACCTAGAGAGACTGGCGAGACTGGGGCATGGAGAGACTGGTGCCTGGAGAGACTGGTGCATGGAGAGACTGGTGCCTGGAGAGACTGGAGAGACTGGTGCCTGGAGAGACTGGTGCCTAGAGAGACTGGAGAGACTGGTGCCTGGAGAGACTGGTGCCTAGAGAGACTGGAGAGACTGGTGCCTAGATAGACTGGTGAGACTGGTGCATGGAGAGACTGGTGCCTCGAGACACTGGTGCCTGTAGAGACTGGTGCCTGGAGAGACTGGAGAGACTGGTGCATGGAGAGACTGGTGCCTATAGACTCTGGTGCATGGAGAGACTGGTGCCTATAGACACTGGAGAGACTGGTGCCTGGGGAGACTGGTGCATAGAGAGACTGGTGCCTGGAGAGACTGGTGCCTAGAGAGACTGGAGAGACTGGTGCCTGGAAAGACTGGAGAGACTGGTGCCTGGAGAGACTGGAGAGACTGATGCCTGTAGAGACTGGTGCCTGGAGAGACTGGAGAGACTGGTGCCGGGAGAGATTGGAGAGACTGGAGAGACTGGTGCCTGTAGAGACTGGTGCCTGGAGAGACTGGAGAGACTGGTGCCTGGAGAGACTGGAGAGACTGGTGCCTGGACACATGATATCCACCATCCCAGACCCTGTATCCAGTAAAATTTGCACACTGCCTCAATAGATCCACAAACTATGCAATCTCAACGGAACTGAATGCTGCTCTATCCCACTTTGACAAGAATAACACATTATATGAGAATGCTGCTCATTGACTACAGTTCAGAATTAATCCCTATTGTTCCCTCCAGGCACGACACCAAGCTCAGAGCCCTGGGTCTGGACACCTCCCTCTGCAGCTGGATCCTGGACTTCCTGATGGGCAGACCACTTGCTGTGAGGATTAGGCAAAAACACCTCCTCTACACTTGACTCTTAAAACAGGGGTCCCCCAGGGGTGTGTCCTTAGTCCTCTCCCTGTTCACCCATGACTGACAGAGCCCTGGGTCTGGACACCTCCCGCTGCAGCTGGATCCTGGACTTCCTGATGGGCAGACCACTTGCTGTGAGGATTAGGCAAAAACAGATCTGCCATACAGGAACGCAGGTTTCAAGTTCCTGTTTCATGTTTTGTTAGTAGTATGTACGGCATACACGTGTTGTACATCGTCCAATGAAACGTTTACTGGCAGGTTGCTTGCGAACAACAACAACAACAAGAGATGACAACAGGAAGTAAATGGCTCAGTAGAATAGAGTAATATATTTAATCAGTATAATACTGGAAGGCACACGTGACTTGCCTAGTTAAAGGTGGAATAAAAAAAATATTAAACAAAAATTGGGGAAGTGGGGGACAGAGGCAAGTGTATAACTGAGCAGTATAGTAAGAGTCTGTTAGCAACAGTTGTAGTGTGTGTCTGTAGCAGGAATATATATACAGTGCCTTGCGAAAGTATTCGGCCCCCTTGAACTTTGCGACCTTTTGCCACATTTCAGGCTTCAAACATAAAGATATAAAACTGTATTTTTTTGTGAAGAATCAACAACAAGTGGGACACAATCATGAAATGGAACGACATTTATTGGATATTTCAAACTTTTTTAACAAATCAAAAACTGAAAGATTTGGCGTGTATATGTGTGTACACTGTACTGTATGTGTGCTAAGGGGTGGAGAATCTAAGCAGGTGGTCAGTCCTGTTGAAGTGTTCAGCAGTCTGATGGCTTGTAGATAGAAACACTCTCTGAGCCTGTTGGTATCCGACCTCTTATAGAAGCCCCAGAGGTGTGTGCTTAGCGCCCTCCTGTACTCCGTGTTCATCCACGATAGTGTGACTAAACACGACACCAACTACATCATCAAGTTGCTGACAACATGACTGAGTCTCTCTCTCTCTCTCTCCCTCTGTCTCTCAATTCAATTCAATTTAAATCAAGGGGCTTTATAGGCATGTGTTAACATTGCCAAAGCAAGTGAGGTTGATAATATACAAAAGTGAAATAAAACAATCAAAATTAACAGTAAACATTACACATACAGAAGTTTCAAAACAATAAAGACATTACAAATGTCATATTATGTATAGTGCTGTACAAATGGTGTTTGTACAACAGTGTTGTAACAATGTACAAATGGTTAAAGTACACAAGGGAAAATAACTAAGCATAAATATGGGTTGTATTTACAATGGTGTTTGTTCTTCACCGGTTGCCCCTTTTCTTGCGGTAACAGGTCACAAATCTTGCTGCTGTGATGGCACACTGTGCGAGTTCACCCAATAGATATGGGAGTTTATCAATATTGGGTTTGTTTTCGAATTCTTTGTGGATCTGTGTAATCTGAGGGAAATATGAGTCTCTAATATGGTCATACTGTCACGGACGTTAAAAGAAGAGGACCAAGGTGCGGCATGGTGAGCGTCCATTTCCTTTCATTAATAAATTGAATTTTATGTTCCTTTTGATGGCATAGAATGCCTTTCTTGCCTTGTCTCTCAGATCGTTCACAGCTTTGTGGAAGTTACCTGTGGCCCTGATGTTTAGGCTAAGGTATGTATCATTTTTTTGTGTGCTCTAGGGCAATGGTGTCTAGATGGAATTTGAATTTG
The DNA here is from genome assembly GCF_013265735.2 of Oncorhynchus mykiss. Classification (NCBI taxonomy): domain Eukaryota; kingdom Metazoa; phylum Chordata; class Actinopteri; order Salmoniformes; family Salmonidae; genus Oncorhynchus; species Oncorhynchus mykiss. The sequence continues at coordinate 68,709,954 of NC_048582.1, forward strand.
TGGTCCTGGCAACTGGACCTTTTTTGGAAGACCATCATTTTGATCTTACCAAGATTTACTGTCAGGGCCCAGGTCTGGCAGAATCTGTGCAGAATATCTAGGTGCTAATGTAGGCCCTCCTTGGTTGGGGACAGAAGCACCAGATCATCAGCAAACAGTAGACATTTGACTTAAGATTCTAGTAGGGTGAGGCCGGGTGCTGCAGACATTTCTAGTGCCCGCGCCAGTTCGTTGATATATATCTTGAAGAGGGTGGGGCTTAAGCTGCATCCCTGTCTCACCCCACGACCCTGTGTGAAGAAACGTGTGTTTTGCCAATTTTAACCGCACACTTGTTGTTTGTGTACATGGATTTTATAATGTCGTATGTTTTACCCCCAACACCACTTTCCATCAGTTTGTATAGCAGACCCTCATGCCAAATTGAGTCAAAGGCATTTTTGAAATCAACAAAGCATGAGAAGACTTTGCCTTTGTTTTGGTTTGTTTGGTTGTCAATTAGGTTGTCAATTAGGGTCTGTTGAATGGTAATTTGGCAAAAAAGCCAATTTGATATTTGCTCAGTACATTGTTTTCATTGAGGAAATGTACGAGTCTGCTGTTAATGATAATGCAGAGGACTTTCCCAAGGTTACTGTTGACACATATTCCACGGAAGTTATTGGGGTCAAATTTGTCTCCACTTTTGTGGATTGTGGTGATCAGTCCTTGGTTCCAAATATTGGGGAAGATGCCAGAGCTAAGGATGATGTTAAAGAGTTTTAGTATTGCCAATTGAAATTTTCTTTCTCTATATTTGATCATTTCATTGAGGATACCATCAACACCACAGGCCTTTTTGGGTTGGATGGTTTTATATTGTCCTGTAGCTCATAGCTCAAGGTAATTGGAGAATCCAGTGGGTTCTGGTAGTCTGTAATAGTTGATTCTAAGATTTGTATTTGATGATGTATATGTTTTTGCTCTTTATTCTTTGCTATAGAGCCAAACATATTGGAGAAGTGGTTTACTCATACATCTCCATTTTGGATAGATAATTATTTGTGTTGTTGTTTGTTCAGTGTTTTCCAATTTTCCCAGAAGTGGTTAGAGTCTATGGATTCTTCAATGAAATTGAGCTGATTTCTGACGTGCTGTTCCTTCTTTTCCCGTAGTGTATTTCTGTATTGTTTTAGTGATTCACCATAGTAAAGGCGTAGACTCAGGTTTTCTATGTTTCCATGTTTTTGGTTGTACTGTTAAGATTTTCTACTGCCAAGTTTACACCTTCACTATTACAGTGGAAAGTTTTACCCAGGAAATTGTCTAAAAGGGATTGAATTTGTTGTTGCCTAATTGTTTTTTGGTAGGTTTCCAAACTGCATTCCTTCCATCTATAGCATTTCTTAATGTTACTCAATTCCTTTGGCTTTGATGCCTCATGATTGAGTATTGCTCTGTTGAAATAAGTAGCTCTCTCTCTCCATACATCTCTCCCCCTCCCCCCCACCTCTCTCTCTCGCTTCCTTTCTCTCTCTCTCTCTCTCTCTTCCTCTCTCTCTCTCTCTCTCCATACATCTCTCCCCATCCCCCCCACCTCTCTCTGTGTGTAGAAACAGGATTTGGAGATTATGGAGCTTGTCTAACCTTCATGGATATTCACGCTCCGTCTCCGTCTACGACAGAGGGTTGTCATGGGAGACGTATGCTCCCAGAGCTGCCTCCAGCTCTCCTCTCTCCGCGTCTCCGCCTCTCCTCTCTCTTTTCCCCTCCACCTCTTCTCCCCTCCACCTTTGCTCTCTCTCCTCTCTCAACCCCTCCGCCTCTCATCTCCTCTCTCCCTCCAGCTCTCCTCTCTCCGCATCTCCACCTCTCCTCTCTCTTTTCCCCTCCACCTCTTCTCCCCTCCACCTTTGCTCTCTCTCCTCTCTCAACCCCTCCTCCTCTCCTCTTCTCTCTCTCCTCCCTCCACCTCTCCACCTCCGCTCTATCTCCTCTCTCACATCTCTCCACCTCTCCTCTCTCTCTTTCCTTCCACCTCTCCTCTCTATCCTCTCTCTCCTCCCCTCCACCTCTCCTCTCTTCCCTCCCCTCCACCTCTCCTCTCTCTCCTCCCCTCCACCTCTCATCTCTCCTCCCCATCTCTCCTCTCTCTCCTCCCCTCCACCTCTCCTCAATTCTTCCCCTCTCTCTACCCCTCCACCTCTCTCTTCTCTATCCTCCCTCCACCTCTCCTCTAGTCTCTCTACCCCTCCACCTCTCTCCTCTCTCCATTCTCTCTCCTCCCCTCCACCTCTCCTCTCTCCTCCCCTCCACCTCTCTCCTCTCTCTCCTCCCCTCCACCTCTCCTCCCCTCCACCTCTCCTCTCTCCTCCCCTCCACCCCTCTCCTCTCTCTCCTCCACTCCACTTCTCCTCTCTTTCCTCCCCTCCAACTCTCCTCTCTCTCCTCCCCTCCACCTCTCCTCTCTCCTCCCCCTCTCCTCTCTCTCCTCCCTCCCACCTCTCCTCTATCTACCCCTCTCCTCTCTCTCCTCCCCTCCACCTCTCCTCTCTCCTCAACCTCTCCATCTCTCTCCTCCCCTCCACCTCTCCTCTCTCTCCTCCCCTCCATCTCACCTCTCTCTCCTTTCTCCTCTCTCCCCTCTCTCCTCCCCTTGATATGCAACAGCTTTGTGAGGTTATGAGGGTTAAGGTTAGAGGACCTGGGTTTCTGTAAAGAAAGAAACACTTCCTGCATCTCTTCTCCCCTTCTAGAACTTCCGTGGGGGTCTAGAACGTGAAGGGTCTTCATTATTATTATTATTACTTCATTCATTCTAGAACGGGTCGTGAAGCAAACACCTGTTTTGGGGTCACCACTAATCCTGATTGGATGCGAGGTGCATTAGTTTGTATCCATAAAGCTTCACATGTCGGCACAGTAGATCAAGAAGGAATAAGGCAATTTTTAGTTATTTATTTAGTTATATTTATTTATTTTAACCTTTATTTAACCAGGTAGGCAAGTTGAGAACAAGTTCTCATTTACAATTGCGACCTGGACCAAGAATAAAGCAAAGCAGTTTGACACATATAACAACACAGAGTTACACATGGAGTAAAACAAACATACAGTCAATAATACAGTATAAAAACGAGTCTACAGTGCCTTGCGAAAGTATTCGGTCCCCTTGAACTTTGCGACCTTTTGCCACATTTCAGGCTTCAAACATAAAGATATAAAACTGTATTTTTTTGTGAAGAATCAACAACAAGTGGGACACAATCATGAAGTGGAACGACATTTATTTGATATTTCAAACTTTTTTAACAAATCAAAAACTGAAAAATTGATAGTGCAAAATTATTCAGCCCCCTTAAGTTAATACTTTGTAGCGCCACCTTTTGCTGCGATTACAGCTGTAAGTCGCTTGGGGTATGTCTCTATCAGTTTTGCACATCGAGAGACTGACATTTTTTCCCATTCCTCCTTGCAAAACAGCTCGAGCTCAGTGAGGTTGGATGGAGAGCATTTGTGAACAGCAGTTTTCAGTTCTTTCCACAGATTCTCGATTGGATTCAGGTCTGGACTTTGACTTGGCCATTCTAACACCTGGATATGTTTATTTTTGAACCATTCCATTGTAGATTTTGCTTTATGTTTTGGATCATTGTCTTGTTGGAAGACAAATCTCCGTCCCAGTCTCAGGTCTTTTGCAGACTCCATCAGGTTTTCTTCCAGAATGGTCCTGTATTTGGCTCCATCCATCTTCCCATCAATTTTAACCATCTTCCCTGTCCCTGCTGAAGAAAAGCAGGCCCAAACCATGATGCTGACACCACCATGTTTGACAGTGGGGATGGTGTGTTCAGCTGTGTTGCTTTTACGCCAAACATAACGTTTTGCATTGTTGCCAAAAAGTTCAATTTTGGTTTCATCTGACCAGAGCACCTTCTTCCACATGTTTGGTGTGTCTCCCAGGTGGCTTGTGGCAAACTTTAAACGACACTTTTTATGGATATCTTTAAGAAATGGCTTTCTTCTTGCCACTCTTCCATAAAGGCCAGATTTGTGCAATATACGACTGATTGTTGTCCTATGGACAGAGTCTCCCACCTCAGCTGTAGATCTCTGCAGTTCATCCAGAGTGATCATGGGCCTCTTGGCTGCATCTCTGATCAGTCTTCTCCTTGTATGAGCTGAAAGTTTAGAGGGACGGCCAGGTCTTGGTAGATTTGCAGTGGTCTGATACTCCTTCCAATTCAATATTATCGCTTGCACAGTGCTCCTTGGGATGTTTAAAGCTTGGGAAATCTTTTTGTATCCAAATCCGGCTTTAAACTTCTTCACAACAGTATCTCGGACATGCCTGGTGTGTTCCTTGTTCTTCATGATGCTCTCTGCGCTTTTAACGGACCTCTGAGACTATCACAGTGCAGGTGCATTTATACGGAGACTTGATTACACACAGGTGGATTGTATTTATCATCATTAGTCATTTAGGTCAACATTGGATAATTCAGAGATCCTCACTGAACTTCTGGAGAGAGTTTGCTGCACTGAAAGTAAAGGGGCTGAATAATTTTGCACGCCCAATTTTTCAGTTTTTGATTTGTTAAAAAAGTTTGAAATATCCAATAAATGTTGTTCCACTTCATGATTGTGTCCCACTTGTTGTTGATTCTTCACAAAAAAATACAGTTTTATATCTTTATGTTTGAAGAATGAAATGTGGCAAAAGGTCGCAAAGTTCAAGGGGGCCGAATACTTTCGCAAGGCTCTGTATATACGATGTGAGCAAATGAGGTGAGATAAGGGAGGTAAAGGCAAAAAAAGGCCATGGTGGCAAAGTAAATACAATATAGCAAGTAAAACACTGGAATGGTTGATTTGCAGTGGAAGAATGTGCAAAGTAGAGATAGAAATAAAGGAGCAAAATAAATAAATTAAATACAGTAGGGGGAGAGGTAGTTGTTTGGGCTAAATTATAGGTGGGCTATGCACAGGTGCAGTAATCTGTGAGCTGCTCTGACAGTTGGTGCTTAAAGCTAGTGAGGGAGATAAGTGTTTCCAGTTTCAGAGATTTTTGTAGTTCGTTCCAGTCATTGGCAGCAGAGAACTGGAAGGAGGCGGCCAAAGAAATAATTGGTTTTGGGGGTGACCAGAGAGATATACCTGCTGGAGTGCGTGCTACAGGTGGGTGCTGCTATGGTGACCAGCGAGCTGAGATAAGGGGGGACTTTACCTAGCAGGGTCTTGTAGATGACCTGGAGCCAGTGGGTTTGGCGATGAGTATGAAGCGAGAGCCAGCCAACGAGAGCGTACAGGTCGCAGTGTTGGGTAGTATATGGGGCTTTGGGGACAAAAATGGATGGCACTGTGATAGACTGCATCCAATTTATTGAGTAGGGTATTTGAGGCTATTTTGTAAATGACGTCGCCAAATTCGAGGATCGGTAGGATGGTCAGTTTTACAAGGGTATGTTTAGCAGCATGAGTGAAGGAGGCTTTGTTGCAAAATAGGAAGCCAATTCTAGATTTAACTTTGGATTGGAGATGTTTGATGTGAGTCTGGAAGGAGAGTTTACAGTCTAACCAGACGCCTAGGTATTTGTAATTGTCCACATATTCTAAGACAGAACCGTCTGGAGTAGTGATGTTGGACGGGCGGGCAGGTCCAGGCAGCGATCGGTTGAAGACCATGCATTTAGTTTTACTTGTTATCAAGAGCAATTGGAGGCCATGGAATGAGAGTTGTATGGCATTGAAGCTCGTCTGGAGGGTTGTTAACAAACTATGGTTTTCGCAAGTCGGTTAGGACATCTACTTTGTGCATGAGACAAGTCATTTTTTACATACACTAAGTTGACTGTGCCTTTAAACAGCTTGGAAAATTCCAGAAAATGATATCATGGCTTTAGAAGCTTCGGATAGGCTAATTGACTTCATTTAAGTCAATTGGAGGGGTACCTGTGGATGTATTTTAAGGCCTACCTTCAAACTCAGAGCCTATTTTCTTGACATCATGGGAAAATCAAAATAACTCAGCCAAGACCTCAGAAAACAAATTGCAGACAACCACAAATCTGGTTCATCCTTGGGAGCAATTTCCAAACGCCTGAAGGTATCACGTTCATCTGTACAAACAATAGTACGCAAGTATAAACACCACGGGACCACGCAGCCGTCATACCGCTCAGAAAGGAGGCGCGTTCTGTCTCCTAGAGATGAATATATTTTGGTGCGAAAAATGCAAATCAATCCCAGAACAACAGCAAAGAGCCTTGTGAAGATGCTGGAGGAAACAGGTACAAAAGTATCTATATCCACAGTAAAACGAGTCCCATGGCAACACAAACTGAAAGGCCGCTCAGCAAGGAAGAAGCCACTGCTCCAACAACGCCATAAAAAAGCAAGGGGCTGAAGAACACCATCCCAACCGTGAAGCATGGGGGTGGCAGCATCATGTTGTGGGGGTGCTTCGCTGCAGGAGGGAGCAGTCTATACTGACGCTTAGCTTGTTTCATTGCCTTGCTGAGGGAATAGCTACACTGTTTGTATTCGGTCATGTTTCCAGTCACCTTGCCCTAGTTAAAAGCAATGGATGGCGCTTTCAGTTTTGCGCGAATGCTACCATCAATCCACGGTTTCTGGTTGGGGAATGTTTTAATAGTTGCTGTGGGTACGACATCGACCAATGCAATTGCTAATGAACTCGCTCACCAAATTAGCTTATTTGTCAATGTTGATGTTTGACGCAATGCGGAACATATCCCAATCAATGTGATCGAAGCAATCTTGAAGCGTGGAATCAGATTGGTCGGACCAGCGTTGAACAGACCTGAGCGCGCAAGCTTCCTGTTTTTGTTTTTTGTCTATAGGCTGGAAGTAACGAAATGGAGTCCTGGTCAGCTTTTCTGAAAGGAGGGCGGGGGAGGGCCTTATATGCGTCGCGGAAGTTAGAATAACAATGATCCAGGGTTTTACCAGCCCTGGTAGCACAATCGATATGCTGATAGATTTTAGGGAGTCTTGTTTTCAGATTAGCCTTGTTAAAATCTCCAGCTACACTAAATGCAGTCTCAGGATATGTGGTTTCCAATTTACATAGAGTCAAATAAAGTTTGTTCAGCCATCGATGTGTCTGCTTGGGGGGGAATATATACTGGCTTTGATTATAATCGAAGATAATTCTCTTGGTAGATAATGCGGTCGACATTTGATTGTGAGGAATTCTAAGTCAGGTGAAAAGAAGGACTTGAGTTCCTGTGTGTTGTTATGATCACACCACGTCTCGTTAATCATAAGGCATACACCCCCGCCCTTCTTTCTACCAGAAAGATGCTTGTTTCTGTCGGCAACATGCGTGAAGAAACCAGCTGGCTGCACCGACTCCGATAGCGTGTCTTGAGTGAGCCATGTTTCCGTGAAGCAAAGAAAGTTACAGTCTCTGATGTCTCTCTGGAATGCAACCCTTGCTCTGATTTCGTCTACCTTGTTGTCAAGAGACTGGACATTGGCGAGTAGTATGCTCGGGAGCGGTGCGCGATGTGCCCGTCTACGGAGCCTGACCAGAAGATCGCTTCGTCTGCACCTTTTACGGCGTCGCTGTTTTGGTTCGCCGGCTGGGATCCGATCCATTGTCCCGGGTGGAAGGCAAAACACAGCATCCGCTTCAGGAAAAGTCCTATTCCTGGTCGTAATGATGATGAGTTGACGTTGCTCTTTTATCCAGTAGTTCCTCCCGATTGTAATGAAACCTAAGATTACCTGGGGTACCAATGTAATAACTAACACAATAAAAAAAAAAAAATACTGCATAGTTTCCTAGGAACGCGAAGAGAGGCGGCCATCTCTGTCGGCGCCGGAAATAAAGTGTTACAGACAAATTAGACCCATACAATTACCGTGGCAACAACAACCTGGGGGAAATATTCTGTGAACAGCAGATTACTAGACTTTCTCAGTGAACAAATCAAATCAGTGAATCAAAACAAAACAACATTTTCTTCTGCTTTGTAAATTTCTAAAAAAAAAGCCTTTGATTCAATTTGTGCATGAATGTATTTCACTCAAATGAATTGAAAGTGTTGTGGGCTGGAAAAACATATGATGTCATCAAATCAATGTACACAAATAACAAATGTGAGATAAAAAATACAGGTTTATTTTCCTAAGGGTGCAGAGTAAATGGGGAAACAACTTGTGATCAAGTTTATTTAATATCTATACGAATTAATTGGCAAAAAAAACACTATATTGATCAACAGAACCTGGTCTCAGTCTTAACGACACAGAAATAAAACTCCTCCTATATGTAGATGGACTGGTGCTGCTGTCCATCACAAAAGAGGGGCTACAGCAACAACTAGATCCTCTGCTACAGTTCTGTCAGACCTGGGCACCGACAGTTAATCTCAAAAAGATCAAGTGATGATTTTACAGAAAATGTCCAGCTGTCAGGAAAAGCAATATCAAATTTTACCGGGTTCCACTGATCAAGAGTACACGTGATCATATCTCTGTATAATACTCTGTGTTGCCGTGAATTCTTTTTGGACTTGGGGACTGTGAAGATGCCCTTGGTGGCATGTCTTGTGGGGTATGCAATTGAAATTGGGTTTTTATTTTCGTAATAAGGCTTGCTTCCCACTTATGGCTAGAAAGAAGCTTGTTCAGGCCACTTTTCTCTCTGTAATTGATTATGGTGACTAGTTGTATATGCATGCAGCCTCCTCTGTCTTACAGAGACTGGACTCTGTTTATCATGCAGCCTCCTCTGTCTTACAGAGACTGGACTCTGTTTATCATGCAGCCTCCTCTGTCTTACAGAGACTGGAATCTGTTTATCATGCAGCCTCCTCTGTCTGACAGAGACTGGACTCTGTTTATCATGCAGCCTCCTCTGTTTATCATGCAGCCTCCTCTGTCTTACAGAGACTGGACTCTGTTTATCTAGGCATCCTTGCGCTTTCTTACAAATGCCAAGTCACTCACCCACCATTGCACCTTGTACCAAATGGTAGATTGGACCTCAGTAGTATATGCACAGAAAGCTACATTTGTATGTGTTCATCTACAGAGTCCTTTTGGGTAAACTCCCTCTTTACCTCTGTAGTCTGGTCTCCTTCCCCACCAGAAGTTACCATACCCGGTCTGCTAGGTGGTTGCTATGTTACCATACCCGGTCTGCTAGGTGGTTGCTATGTTACCATACCCAGTCTGCTAGGTGGTTGCTATGTTACCATACCCGGTCTGCTAGGTGGTTGCTATGTTACCATACCCGGTCTGCTAGGTGGTTGCTATGTTACCATACCCAGTCTGCTAGGTGGTTGCTATGTTACCATACCCGGTCTGCTAGGTGGTTGCTATGTTACCATACCCGGTCTGCTAGGTGGTTGCTATGTTACCATACCCAGTCTGCTAGGTGGTTGCTATGTTACCATACCCGGTCTACTAGGTGGATGCTACTTAAAGTCCCCAGGACATTTACAGTATTAGGCAAGACTGCCTTCTCTTCCTGTGCACCAGATGCATGGAATATTCTACAATCCATGCTTCATCTAGATATGTTAGTGCCACTGAAGGAATTTAAATGATTGAAGGGAGACTCTGTTACGGAGGAGTGTAAAGGTTTTTTTTTTTTAGGCTGGATCATGTTATATTGTATTGTTGTATGTTTTAATGATTAATGAATCATCAACCCTCAACCAGGATTGTCCCTCTGGTCTGTTTACCAAGTCATCTGTAATAGTGATTCACAGACAGTGGATTTACAGTTTGTTGTCTGTGAATCACTATTACAGATGCCTGGGTAAACAGACCAGAGGGACAATCCAGGAGGGAAGATTGAAGTGGAGCCACTCCCAGACAGTGGACTTCCAGTTTGTTGTCTGTGAATCACTATTACAGATGCCTGGGTAAACAGACCAGAGGGACAATCCAGGAGGAAAACCATTGTTGTGGTATACCAGAGTCTCCACATGAGACGGCATACTAGGATGGCATACCAGAGTCTCCACATGAGATGGCATACCAGAGTCTCCACATGAGATGGCATACCAGGATGGCATACCAGGGTCTCCACATGAGATGGCATACCAGGATGGCATACCAGAGTCTCCACATGAGATGGCATACCAGGATGGCATACCAGAGTCTCCACATGAGATGGCATACTAGGATGGCATACCAGAGTCTCCACATGAGATGGCATACCAGGATGGCATACCAGAGTCTCCACATGAGATGGCATACTAGGATGGCATACCAGAGTCTCCACATGAGACGGCATACTAGGATGGCATACCAGAGTCTCCACATGAGACGGCATACTAGGATGGCATACCAGAGTCTCCACATGAGACGGCATACTAGGATGGCATACCAGAGTCTCCACATGAGATGGCATACCAGAGTCTCCACATGAGATGGCATACCAGGATGGCATACCAGAGTCTCCACATGAGACGGCATACTAGGATGGCATACCAGAGTCTCCACATGAGACCCGGATGGAGTCTAAGGAGATTGTGAGGAAAAATGATCTGTGAAAAAAATTTAGATGAAACATAGGAAGATTGAAGTGGAGCAACATCCAGACAGTGGACTTCCAGTTTGTTGTCTGTGAATCACTATTACAGATGCCTGGGTAAACAGACCAGAGGGACAATCCAGGAGGGAAGATTGAAGTGGAGCCACTCCCAGACAGTGGACTTCCAGTTTGTTGTCTGTGAATCACTATTACAGATGCCTGGGTAAACAGACCAGAGGGACAATCCAGGAGGGAAGATTGAAGTGGAGCCACTCCCAGACAGTGGACTTCCAGTTTGTTGTCTGTGAATCACTATTACAGATGCCTGGGTAAACAGACCAGAGGGACAATCCAGGAGGGAAGAATGAAGTGGAGCCACTCCCAGACAGTGGACTTCCAGTTTGTTGTCATCTTGCTGTAAGTCTCTTTCAGGACATCCGTCTCTCCCTGGGAGAACGTTTTTTATTGTCTTTGACCTCTCTGGTAAGATCATCCATTCTTTTGTTATTTGAGTCCACCAGTGTTTGGACAAAGTGATTGAACCTATTATTCTGTTACTGTAACAATTGCTTGTAGACATCTTGTTGTTTGATTCAAAAGATCACACACCTGTGATACCGAAACACTGTCCTCTCCATTACTCCAACTTCCTTTAACTTTGGGCAGCATGATGGTTGCAACTAACGCTAATGCTGGTACTCCCATGCAATTCCAGCCAGCACAGCATTTCAAGCCAGCACAGCACTGGGCCAAAAAAAAGGGATTTAAACAGCCACAAGCCCGGGACTCTCCACGGTCCCAGCCACAAGCCCGGGACTCTCCGCGGTCCCAGCCACAAGCCCGGGACTCTCCGCGGTCCCAGCCACAAGCCCGGGACTCTCCGCGGTCCCAGCCACAAGTCCGGGACTCTCCGCGGTTCCAGCCACAAGCCCGGGACTCTCCGCGGTCCCAGCCACAAGCCCTGGACTCTCCGCGGTCCCAGACACAAGCCCGGGACTCTCCGCGGTCCCAGCCACAAGCCCGGGACTCTCCGCGGTCCCAGCCACAAGCCCGGGACTCTCCATGGTCCCAGCCACAAGGGCTAACTGCTTTACGGGCTGTGTTCAAACTGTCATGGAAACCAGGCTAGCTTGATAACTACTGTAGCAGCTAGGCTAGCTGCTTTTCCAAGTAGCAGCTGTTCAAACTTTAGGGTTTGGCAGTATCCTGGGACAGATAGTAGTGCACAAGAAACCGAAGCTAACTGTGGAACTCTTCCCACTCTCCTTCCTCTTTCCTTCCTCTACTCTTCCCACTCTCCTCCCCCTTTCCTTCCTCTCCTCTTCCCACTCTCCTTCCTCTTTCATTCCTCTACTCTTCCTACTCTCCTCACCCTTTCCTTCCTCTACTCTTCCCTCTCCTCCCTCTTTCCTTCCTCTCCTCTTCCCACTCTCCTTGCTCTTTCCTCCAGCTCCTCTTCCCACTCTCCTCCCTCTCCTCTTCTTATTGAAAATTGGAAAACTGTAAAATTTAAATGAACCAATATTGGTAGTTCCCATAAATGTAGTTCATGTTTATGTTTGAGTAGGAGGTTGGCCTGTTGTTTACGATAATGCTATCCACCTTTACCCCCTGTTATCTCAGTGCTGCTGGTATTAGTGGTATTACGGTAAAAGTAATACCATTAAAAGTATTACAGTAAATGTTTCTCCCTGACCTCTCCTTCAAGGGTCACGGTTTCACATTTGCTCTCCTGATGAGAGAGATGATGAGTCAAACTATGAAGTTGCCCTTAAAGTCCCAGTACAGGCTAAAACGTGATTTTCCTGTGTTATATATATATATATATATATATATATATCCACACTATAAATATATATATATAATAATATAATATAATATAATATATATATATGGATACATATATATCCACACTATAAAGTTGGAATAATTATGATAATGCACTTTTGTTGCTGTTTGAAATTTGTGATGATGTTTTCTCCTGCCTGGTGACATCACCAGGTAGTAAATGAGTTAATAGACCAATAAGAAAGAGAGTTCCAAACCTCTCTGTCAATAACAGCTAGTTTTCAATTTCCCCCTCCCTACTCAGACCACTCACAGACAGTTATAGCAAAATTCTTGCTATGAAATTAGTTTTTGCTAAAATGCATTTTTTACTAAGCACACGCGCACACACACACACACACACATACACATATGACCCATCTCCCTGGTATATTAATGTCCCAGACGGATAGATGATGTGCCACCCGGGGCATGGTGTCTCTTAATCACACTGGAGTAAGGGAGGGGTGGAAGGGAGGGAGATGTGGGAGGAGAGGGGGAGGTGTAGGAAATAGAGGGTATGGGGAGACTGAGTGGAGGAATATATGAGAGGGTAGGATGGATGAGGAAGGGGGAGGATGGGAGGAAAAAGGGGGGAGAGGGAGAATGGAGACTGAGCAACCATGACGATCACCTCAAATCTGATTGCCGATTAGGAGAGAGAGCGAGAGAGACAAAGAGAGTATTGAGAAAGGAAAAGGGAGAGATTTGGGCAGTGGGTAGTCAGAGAGAGAGTGAGGGGAGGATAAGAGAGAAAGGAAGGAGAGATGAAAGAGAGAGAGAGAGAGAGAGAGAGAGAGAGAGAGAGAGAGAGAGAGAGAGAGAGAGAGAGAGAGAGAGAGAGACTGGGGGTGACAGCATTCCTTCCCCCATATTTGTATTTATTATGGTTCCCCGTTACTTCCTGCAAAAGCAGCAGCTCCTCATACTGCTGTCCAGAAAAACTAAGGCAGTTGGTACAATTATAAAACATTACAATACAATTTGCCCCCTCTGGGGCGGCAGGGTAGCCTAGTGGTTAGAGTGGTGGACTAACAACCAGAATGGTTGCAAGTTCAAATCCCTGAGCTGACAAGGTACATAACTGTCGTTCTGCCCCTGAACAGGTTGTTAACACACTGTTCCCCGGTATGCCGTCATTGAAAATAACAATTTGTTCTTTAACTGAAGTGCCTTGTTAGATAAAGGTAAAATAAAAAAAATAAGGCCCAGAAGTGACTCTCCTTCATCCTTCAATTCAAACATAAACCAGTTTTAACCAAATTTTTACCATCTTATCACGTGTGCGTGTGTTTGGGAGAGACAGAGAAAACTAGACATCACATTCTTGCTTCCTCTGTCCTTGTTTCCTCCACTCCTCTCCTTGAAAGGGTATTGCAGCCAGAGTGTTGGAACCTTCCCTCTTCTCCCCCAAAGTACTTTAAGAGGAACGGTGGAGGAATGGAGGAAATTCTGGGAGAATCTCAATTGTATTTCCTGCTTTCCTCACATCTTCTCACCTCCTTTCTCAAAACCCGTTGGATAAGAAAGTGAGAAGGGGAGAGAGGATGCAACGAATCAAGTAAATGCAATTAAGATTCTCCCAAGAACAGAGGAAGCAAGTATTTGACAGCTATTACAATTTTCTGACAGTACCAGACTGACTGAGCCTCCGTAAAACCCTGTCCAGAAATAACCCCTAGACCCTATCCCTAGACACTTGTTGAGATCTGAGAGGATTGGACAGGTGTGAGCAATACCGTCAAAAATCCATCAACCCTATCAGAGGGTGAGATGGAGCTCTCACCATGTCACCACCCATCAATCCCTCTCAGATCTCCACAAGTGTCTAGGCTCTGGGCAGTAGGGGCTAGAGGTTGTTTCTGGGCAGTAGGGGCTAGAGGTTGTTTCTGGGCAGTAGGGGCTAGAGGTTGTTTCTGGACAGTAGGGGCTAGAGGTTGTTTCTGGACAGTAGGGGCTAGAGGTGGTTTCTGGACAGTAGGGGCTAGAGGTTGTTTCTGGACAGTAGGGGCTAGAGGTTGTTTCTGGACAGTAGGGGCTAGAGGTTGTTTCTGGACAGTAGGGGCTAGAGGTTGTTTCTGGACAGTAGGGGCTAGAGGTTGTTTCTGGACAGGCAGTCAGTCGGTCACTGTCATCAGTCCCTCTCAGTGTCAAGACTCTGCTCCCGAGTGGCGCAGTGGTCTAAGGCAATGCATTTCAGTGCAGGAGGTGTCACTACAGTCCCTGGTACGAATCCAGGCTGTATCACATCCGGCCGTGATTGCGAGTCCCATAGGGCGGCACACAATTGGCCCAGCGTCGACAGGGTTTAGCCCGGTGTAGGCTGTCATTGTAAATAAGAATTTGTTCTTAACTGACTTGCTTAGTTAAGTTTAAAAAATGTTTTTAAAAAGGAGGGGCCATGGGTGTGTGGGGGACTAACAACAGGGCAATGTTTGGACGTTTCATTACATTGATAAACATAAACATATGTGCACAGGTGTAAGCTGGACGCACCCTATCAGACAGGTCTGGTTAGCTGGAGACACCCACGGCACCCTACCAGGCTGATCAGACAGGTCTGGTTAGCTGGAGACACCCACGGCACCCTACCAGGCTGATAAGACAGGTCTGGTTAGCTGGAGACACCCACGGCACCCTATCAGGCTGATCAGACAGGTCTGGGTAGCTGGAGACCTGCTTTTCAATCCCTGGCTTCATTCCAGCTAGTTAGATGTGCAACCACTGACTAACTATAGCTAGGGCATGTCTCTAGTCCAGTGATAGTTACGGTAGCTAGGATATATCATTCAGCTAAACATTTACAGTAACAGCAGTTCGTTAATTAGTCAATACACACTAAATGTAATGCAGAAATTGAGAAATCATACCTTTTCTTGACACTGTGGCACCGTTTGGGCATCCATTAATATATGAATTAATAGATAATAGATGAATAGATGAATAGAATGAAGTTAGAATGGTGACCTCCTACTTTGAAAGGACAGGAAGTGTTGGCTGTGCACCTGCCAAGAGATTCCCCATTTAACCCCGCCCACATTGGAACATCGAAATATCAAGTTGGTTTTGTTTATATGGGATTAAAAAATATATTATAAAAAAAAATGATATATATTTTTTCATAAACAGGCCATTTTCATGTTCCCTATTGCACCGTTTTTAACACAGAAAAACAAACGATCAAAATGTACACAGACCATAATTTCACCTCAGGAATCTTGATTTCATCTTGGCCACGAAATAAGCTCATTATATTGACCGCCAAAACAACATAGAATCCAAAATGTTCTGTCAATTGTCCAGATACACATTAATTCCTGCACGTTGGATGTTGTTAAATCACACGCAGTATCACACCAGCTCTTGACTGTCGTTCAGAAAATAATTTCCTGAATCAGCTGACGTTGGGCGAAAATATGCCAATGTTACTAAACAGCTTGACATCAAACGTGCATCAAACAACTATTATATGTAATTATCGAAGAACTTGTTAGGGCTGCAATCCGTTAACGGGATGATATGACAACAGCCAGTGAAAGTGCAGGGCGTCAAATTCAAAACAACAGAAATCTCATAATTAAAATTCCTCCACATCTTATACCGTTTTAAATGTAATCTTGTTGTTGATCCCACCACAGTGTCCGATTTCAAATATGCTTTACAGCGAAAGCACCACAAACGATTATGTTAGGTCACCACCAAGCCACAGAATAAACACAGCCATTTTTCCAGCCAAAGACAGGAGTCACAAAAAGTACAAATAGAGATAAAATGAATCACTATCCTTTGATGATCTTCATCTTCATTCATTCATCTTAATCAGATGACACTCATAGGACTTCATGTTACACAATACATGTATGTTTTGTTTGATAAAGTTCATATTTATATTAAAAAATCTTAGTTTACATTGGCACGTTACGTTCACTAGTTCCAAAAACATCCAGTGATTTTGCATAGCCACATCGATTCAACAGAAATCATAAATGTAGATGATAATACAAGTTATACACATTGAATTATAGATATACCTCTCCTTAATTCATACGGCGTGTCAGATTTAAAAAAAACTTTACGGAAAAATTAAACTTGGCAATAATCTGAGACGGTGCTCAGAAAAATAATCATATTAGCCGTCATTTTGGAGTCAACAGAAACCAGAAAATACATGATAAATACTCCCTTAACTTTGATGATCTTCATCAGAATGCACTCCCAGGAATCATACTTCCACAATAAATGCTTGATTTGCTCCATAATGTCCGTTATTTATGTCCAAGTAGCTACTTCTGTTACAGTATAGAAATCCAAAAGCTCTTGAAGGTTGAGCGTTACTTCGGAAGAAAACTTCTAAAAGTTATATTACAGGTCGAAGAAACATTTCAAACTAAGTATAGAATCAATAATTAGGATGTTTTTATAATAAATCTTTAATAAAGTTCCAACCGTAGAATTCCTTTGTGGATCAAAGGAACGCTAGTCAATATCTTGTGGAATGCGCGAAACCAGGAAATGGCTTTCTGCCAGTAAACTGACTCATTCAGCTCTTATTCAGTCCCACAACATGGTAGAAGAGCTCCTGGAAATCTCCACAGCCTGATTGGTCCTGTGGCAGCCCCACGCACCAGGCTGTCTCTCTGTCTCCTCCCTACAGGTGCTCCCGTCTGTCCAGCGCCGCCTGAGCCTCCCGTCTGTCCAGCGTC
>NC_048582.1:68731978-68756978 GCF_013265735.2 Oncorhynchus mykiss
CTATCACCTCTAACACCTCTATCACCCCTAACACTCCTATCGCCCCTAACACTCCTATCACCTCTAACACTCCTATCTCCCCTAGCACTCCTATCACCCCTAACACTCCTATCACCTCTAACACTCCTATCACTCCTATCACCTCTATCACCCCAAACACTCCTATCATCTCTATCACCTCTAACACCTCTATCACCCCTAACACTCCATCACCTCTAACACCTCTATCACCCCTAACACTCCTATCACCTCTATCACCTCTAACACCTCTATCACCCCTAACACTCCTATCACCTCTAACACTCCTATCACCTCTAACACTCCTATCACCTCTAACACTTCTATCACCTCTAACACTCCTATCACCCTTAACACTCCTAAATCATAAATCATTTATTTACTAACTAAGTAATTCACAGAAATGCATAAACAAACAGTTGATAGTTACAAGGAAATGATAACGGAGTTTCCCTAGTGGGCTAAACCGGCATGGCGGCTTGGTGTACAAAAGGGAAGTGGGGGTCGACTGAGATAAGACAACACACAGTTGATGATTATAACAATTGAAATGCTAATCCTTTGCACATGAACGCTCACTCATTCGGGAACAATTGCAATAAAAATATATATATTTACGCTCAGTGTGTCGTCGGGATCTCTGATGAAAAAGTTACTTTCTGTTGGAGAGTTTCCGTCCTCTCTCTCTCTCTCTCTTTCTGTCAAGGTTAGACTGGATAGTTCAGAGTGACATTCATTCATTTCGTTATAGATGTTCGCGTTCAATGATACCGAATTCCTAGTTGCAGACTAGTAATTAGTATCAAAGACTTGTTCTTATTCTGTCGGTATCGATAGTCTAAGAGTTTACCCACGTGGTATGGTTAAAAGATTCAGCAATCGTCTCAAACCTTGGCCCTCTCTTTATCGAGGTATGCTGGTCTGCAACCTTTGTCCTCTCGTGATTGAGAGAAAATATGGTCTGTTGAGAACTTCTCAAAGATGGGTTTTATTCGGAATGGCAGAAAAGGGGCTGTCCCAGGATGTCTGACCCTACTGGGCTCAGGGGCGGTCCAGGATGTCTGACCCTAACTGGGCTCAGGGGCGGTCCAGGATGTCTGGCCCTAACTGGACTCAGGGGTGGTCCAGGATGTCTGGCCCTAACTGGGCTCAGGGGCGGTCCAGGATGTCTGACCCTAACTGGGCTCAGGGCCGGTCCAGGAGGCCTGACCCTAACTGGGCTCAGGGGCGGTCCAGGATGTCTGGCCCTAACTGGGCTCAGGGGCTGTCCCAGGAAGTCTGACCCTAACTGGGCTCAGGGGCGGTCCAGGATGTCTGACCCTAACTGGGCTCAGGGGCGGTCCAGGATGTCTGACCCTAACTGGGCTCAGGGGCGGTCCAGGATGTCTGACCATAACTGGGCTCAGGGGCGGTCCAGGATGTCTGACCCTAACTGGGCTCAGGGGAGGTCCAGGATGTCTGACCCTAACTGGGCTCAGGGGCGGTCCAGGATGTCTGGCCCTAACTGGGCTCAGGGGCGGTCCAGGATGTCTCACCCTAACTGGGCTCAGGGGCGGTCCAGGATGTCTCACCCTAACTGGGCTCATGGGCGGTCCTCTGATTTAGTTCAAATCAAAATGGAATTGTATTTCTCTTCATTAAACAGTCCACAATCATATTACACCATTATACAAACAGTATCATCCTCACTCATTCATCTAATACAACAATTAGATGTAAACCTCATATCTGAGGCTATTATATAAACAGCATTATGGTAATGTGGCCACCACCGTCTCCCATGAGCTTCCCCCAAGTTGTGACAAACGGACCAGTTCATATCTGGATTCGTCACCGATCTTTTATACCTTCTCCGGAACATAAATGTTGTTCGAACCTCAAGTTCTGTGAGGTGGAAGAAATTCCTTTGTTCTCTATGAAAATTCACTCTGTCTCTATACTGTGGCCATGAGGAGATCATCTCCTCAGGAATTTACGACCTCTCTCTGACCACAGCAGCCTGTGTGTGGGAGGCAGGTAGAGGGGGATAGGGGCTTTCTGTACCCAAAGAGGGCAACGTCATGACACACCCCTAACCCGGGCCGGCAGATAGCCTAGTGGTTAGAGCATTGGACTAGTAACCGGAAGTTTGCAAGATTGAATCCCTGAGCTGACAAGGTAAAAATCTGTCGTTCTGCCCGTGAACAAGGCAGTTAACCCACTGTTCCTAGACCAGTTAACCCACTGTTCCTAGACCAGTTAACCCACTGTTCCTAGGCCGTCATTGAAAATAAGAAGTTGTTCTTAACTGACTTGCCTAGTTAAATAAATAAAAAACCCTCCTATCACTCCTGCTGCTAACCAGCACCTGGGGCTGAAAGGACACCCAGTAAATCCTCATCCTCAGGATGTGAGACATGAACTGTTCCAAGTTGAAGGTGCAGCTGTGTCCTTTGATATTTATTCTGCATGGACAGAAGGATGTAAAGTATCACATCTCCAAGTACTCTTTCCCAGTGGACATGCTGCAGAAGCAGTATCCTCGTCACATCTCCCTAACATCACTAAAGCATCACCCCGTCCTCCTCATAGGATTCCACTATCCACATCTGGGGGTTCCCACAGAGCCAGTTCGGGTTGGTCCCTCAGGTGGGCCTGTTGCTGTCTGTACTGCACTAGGGTGGGCTGTGTAGGGCCCTGCCAGTCCACTCACCTCATCTCAAGCCATTCACCCACAACAGAGTCTTTTCATTGTTTTGCAGCCCTGCATCAGGTCCAGTCAACGTGCTTTACATGTAGCCCATGCTGTGTTATCTACATAGTGTGTTATCTACATGCTGTGTTATCTACATGTTGCCCATGTTGTGTTATCTACATGTAGCCCATGCTGTGTTATCTACATGCTGTGTTATCTACATGCTGTGTTATCTACATGCTGTGTTATCTACATGTAGCCCATGCTGTGTTATCTACATGCTATGTTATCTACATGCTGTGTTATCTACATGCTGTGTTATCTACATGTAGCCCATGCTGTGTTATCTACATGATTTCTTATCTACATGCTGTGTTATCTACATGTAGTCCATGCTGTGTTATCTACATGCTGTGTTATCTACATGTAGCCCATGCTGTGTTATCTACATGATGTCTTATCTACATGCTGTGTTATCTACATGTAGTCCATGCTGTGTTATCTACATGCTGTGTTATCTACATGCTGTGTTATCTACATGCTGTGTTATCTACATGCTGTGTTATCTACATGCTGTGTTATCTACATGCTGTGTTATCTACATATTGCCCATGCTGTGTTATCTACATGTAGTCCATGCTGTGTTATCTACATGCTGTGTTATCTACATGCTGTGTTATCTACATGCTGTGTTATCTACATGTAGTCCATGCTGTGTTATCTACATGCTGTGTTATCTACATGCTGTGTAATCTACATGTTGTGTTATCTACATGCTGTGTTATCTACATATTTCCCATGCTGTGTTATCTACATGTAGCCCATGCTGTGTTATCTGAATGCTGTGTTATCTACATGCTGTGTTATCTACATGCTGTGTTATCTACATGTTGCCCATGTTGTGTTACCTACATGTAGCCCATGCTGTGTTATCTACATGCTGTGTAATCTACATGTTGTGTTATCTACATGTAGTCCATGCTGTGTTATCTACATGCAGTGTTATCTACATGTTGTGTTATCTACATGTAGCCCATGCTGTGTTATCTACATGCTGTGTTATCTACATGTTGTGTTATCTACATGTTGTGTTATCTACATGCTGTGTTATCTACATGCTGTGTTATCTACATGTAGCCCATGCTGTGTTATCTTCATGCTGTGTTATCTACATGCTGTGTTATTTACATGTAGCCCATGTTGTGTTATCTACATGCTGTGTTATCTACATGTAGCCCATGCTGTGTTATCTACATGTAGCCCATGCTGTGTTATCTACATGCTGCGTAATCTACATGCTGTGTTATCTACATGTAGCCCATGCTGTGTTATCTACATGCTGTGTTATCTACATGTAGCCCATGTTGTGTTATCTACATGCTGTGTTATCTACATGTAGCCCATGCTGTGTTATCTACATGTAGCCCATGCTGTGTAATCTACATGCTGTGTAATCTACATATTGCCCATGCTGTGTTATCTACATGTAGTCCATGTTGTGTTATCTACATGTTGTGTTATCCACATGTAGTCCATGTTGTGTTATCTACATGTTGTGTTATTTACATGCTGTGTTATCTACATGTAGTCCATGTTGTGTTATCTACATGTTGCCCATGCTGTGTTATCTACATGTTGCCCATGTTGTGTTATCTACATGTTGCCCATGTTGTGTTATCTACATGTAGCCCATGTTGTGTTATCTACATGCTGTGTTATCTACATGTAGCCCATGTTGTGTTATCTACATGCTGTGTTATCTACATGTAGCCCATGCTGTGTTATCTACATGCTGTGTAATCTACATGCTGTGTTATCTACATGTAGTCCATGCTGTGTTATCTACATGATGTGTTATCTACATGCTGTGTTATCTACATGTTGTGTTGTCTACATATTGCCCATGCTGTGTTATCTACATGCTGTGCTATCTACATGCTGTGTTATCTACATGCTGTGTAATCTACATGCTGTGTTATCTACATGTAGTCCATGCTGTGTTATCTACATGTTGTGTTATCTACACGCTTTGTTATCTACATGTTGTGTTATCTAAATGCTTTGTTGTCTACATGTTGTGTTATCCACATGTTGTGTTATCTACATGTTGCCCATGCTGTGTTATCTACATGTTGTGTTATCTACATGTAGTCCATGTTGTGTTATCCACATGTTGTGTTATCTACATGTAGTCCATGCTGTGTTATCTACATGTTGCCCATGCTGTGTTATCTACATGTTGCCCATGTTGTGTTATCTACATGCTGTGTTATCTACATGTAGCCCATGTTGTGTTATCTACATGCTGTGTTATCTACATGTAGCCCATGTTGTGTTATCTACATGCTGTGTTATCTACATGTAGCCCATGCTGTGTTATCTACATGCTGTGTAATCTACATGTTGTGTTATCTACATGTAGTCCATGCTGTGTTATCTACATGATGTGTTATCTACATGCTGTGTTATCTACATGTTGTGTTGTCTACATATTGCCCATGCTGTGTTATATACATGCTGTGCTATCTACATGCTGTGTTATCTACATGCTTTGATATCTACATGCTGTGTTATCTACATGTAGTCCATGCTGTGTTATCTACATGTTGTGTTATCTACATGCTGTGCTATCTACATGTTGTGTTATCCACATGTTGTGTTATCTACATGCTGTGCTATCTACATGTTGTGTTATCTACATGTTGTGTTATCTACATGTAGTCCATGCTGTGTTATCTACATGTTGTGTTATCTACATGTAGTCCATGTTGTGTTATCCACATGTTGTGTTATCTACATGTAGCCCATGCTGTGTTATCTACATGCTGCGTAATCTACATGCTGTGTTATCTACATGTAGCCCATGCTGTGTTATCTACATGCTGTGTTATCTACATGTAGCCCATGTTGTGTTATCTACATGCTGTGTTATCTACATGTAGCCCATGCTGTGTTATCTACATGTAGCCCATGCTGTGTTATCTACATGCTGTGTAATCTACATATTCCCCATGCTGTGTTATCTACATGTAGTCCATGTTGTGTTATCTACATGTTGTGTTATCCACATGTAGTCCATGTTGTGTTATCTACATGTTGTGTTATCTACATGCTGTGTTATCTACATGTTGCCCATGCTGTGTTATCTACATGTTGCCCATGCTGTGTTATCTACATGTTGCCCATGTTGTGTTATCTACATGTTGCCCATGTTGTGTTATCTACATGTAGCCCATGTTGTGTTATCTACATGCTGTGTTATCTACATGTAGCCCATGTTGTGTTATCTACATGCTGTGTTATCTACATGTAGTCCATGCTGTGTTATCTACATGATGTGTTATCTACATGCTGTGTTATCTACATGTTGTGTTGTCTACATATTGCCCATGCTGTGTTATCTACATGCTGTGCTATCTACATGCTGTGTTATCTACATGCTGTGTAATCTACATGCTGTGTTATCTACATGTAGTCTATGCTGTGTTATCTACATGTTGTGTTATCTACACGCTTTGTTATCTACATGTTGTGTTATCTAAATGCTTTGTTATCTACATGTTGTGTTATCCACATGTTGTGTTATCTACATGTTGCCCATGCTGTGTTATCTACATGTTGTGTTATCTACATGTAGTCCATGTTGTGTTATCCACATGTTGTGTTATCTACATGTAGTCCATGCTGTGTTATCTACATGTTGCCCATGCTGTGTTATCTACATGTTGCCCATGTTGTGTTATCTAAATGCTGTGTTATCTACATGTAGCCCATGTTGTGTTATCTACATGCTGTGTTATCTACATGTAGCCCATGTTGTGTTATCTACATGCTGTGTTATCTACATGTAGCCCATGCTGTGTTATCTACATGCTGTGTAATCTACATGTTGTGTTATCTACATGTAGTCCATGCTGTGTTATCTACATGATGTGTTATCTACATGCTGTGTTATCTACATGTTGTGTTGTCTACATATTGCCCATGCTGTATTATATACATGCTGTGCTATCTACATGCTGTGTTATCTACATGCTTTGATATCTACATGCTGTGTTATCTACATGTAGTCCATGCTGTGTTATCTACATGTTGTGTTATCTACATGCTGTGCTATCTACATGTTGTGTTATCCACATGTTGTGTTATCTACATGCTGTGCTATCTACATGTTGTGTTATCTACATGTTGTGTTATCTACATGTAGTCCATGCTGTGTTATCTACATGTTGTGTTATCTACATGTAGTCCATGTTGTGTTATCCACATGTTGTGTTATCTACATGTAGTCCATGTTGTGTTATCTACATGCTGTGTTATCTACATGTAGCCCATATTGTGTTATGTTCATGCTGTGTTATCTACATGCTGTGTTATTTACATGTGGCCCATGTTGTGTTATCTACATGCTGTGTTATCTACATGTAGCCCATGCTGTGTTATCTACATGTAGCCCATGCTGTGTTATCTACATGCTGCGTAATCTACATGCTGTGTTATCTACATGTAGCCCATGCTGTGTTATCTACATGCTGTGTTATCTACATGTAGCCCAAGTTGTGTTATCTACATGCTGTGTTATCTACATGTAGCCCATGCTGTGTTATCTACATGTAGCCCATGCTTTGTAATCTACATGCTGTGTAATCTACATATTGCCCATGCTGTGTTATCTACATGTAGTCCATGTTGTGTTATCTACATGTTGTGTTATCCACATGTAGTCCATGCTGTGTTATCTACATGTTGCCCATGCTGTGTTATCTACATGTTGCCCATGCTGTGTTATCTACATGTTGCCCATGTTGTGTTATCTACATGTTGCCCATGTTGTGTTATCTACATGTAGCCCATGTTGTGTTATTTACATGCTGTGTTATCTACATTTAGCCCATGTTGTGTTATCTACATGCTGTGTTATCTACATGTAGCCCATGCTGTGTTATCTACATGCTGTGTAATCTACATGCTGTGTTATCTACATGTAGTCCATGCTGTGTTATCTACATGATGTGTTATCTACATGCTGTGTTATCTACATGTTGTGTTGTCTACATATAATGCCCATGCCGTGTTATACACATGCTGTGCTATCTACATGCTGTGTTATCTACATGCTTTGATATCTACATGCTGTGTTATCTACATGTAGTCCATGCTGTGTTATCTACATGTTGTGTTATCTACATGCTGTGCTATCTACATGTTGTGTTATCCACATGTTGTGTTATCTACATGCTGTGCTATCTACATGTTGTGTTATCTACATGTTGTGTTATCTACATGTAGTCCATGCTGTGTTATCTACATGTTGTGTTATCTACATGTAGTCCATGTTGTGTTATCCACATGTTGTGTTATCGACATGTAGTCCATGTTTTGTTATCCACCTGTTGTGTTATCTACATGTAGTCCGTGTTGTGTTATCTACATGTTGTGTTATCTACATGTAGCCCATGTTGTGTTATCTACATGTTGTGTTATCTAAATGCTTTGTTATCTACATGTTGTGTTATCCACATGTTGTGTTATCTACATGTTGCCCATGCTGTGTTATCTACATGTTGTGTTATCTACATGTAGTCCATGTTGTGTTATCCACATGTTGTGTTATCTACATGTAGTCCATGCTGTGTTATCTACATGTTGCCCATGCTGTGTTATCTACATGTTGCCCATGTTGTGTTATCTACATGCTGTGTTATCTACATGTAGCCCATGTTGTGTTATCTACATGCTGTGTTATCTACATGTAGCCCATGTTGTGTTATCTACATGCTGTGTTATCTACATGTAGCCCATGCTGTGTTATCTACATGCTGTGTAATCTACCTGTTGTGTTATCTACATGTAGTCCATGCTGTGTTATCTACATGATGTGTTATCTACATGCTGTGTTATCTACATGTTGTGTTGTCTACATATTGCCCATGCTGTGTTATATACATGCTGTGCTATCTACATGCTGTGTTATCTACATGCTTTGATATCTACATGCTGTGTTATCTACATGTAGTCCATGCTGTGTTATCTACATGTTGTGTTATCTACATGCTGTGCTATCTACATGTTGTGTTATCCACATGTTGTGTTATCTACATGCTGTGCTATCTACATGTTGTGTTATCTACATGTTGTGTTATCTACATGTAGTCCATGCTGTGTTATCTACATGTTGTGTTATCTACATGTAGTCCATGTTGTGTTATCCACATGTTGTGTTATCTACATGTAGTCCATGTTGTGTTATCTACATGCTGTGTTATCTACATGTAGCCCATATTGTGTTATGTTCATGCTGTGTTATCTACATGCTGTGTTATTTACATGTGGCCCATGTTGTGTTATCTACATGCTGTGTTATCTACATGTAGCCCATGCTGTGTTATCTACATGTAGACCATGCTGTGTTATCTACATGCTGCGTAATCTATATGCTGTGTTATCTACATGTAGCCCATGCTGTGTTATCTACATGCTGTGTTATCTACATGTAGCCCATGTTGTGTTATCTACATGCTGTGTTATCTACATGTTGCCCATGCTGTGTTATCTACATGTTGCCCATGCTGTGTTATCTACATGTTGCCCATGTTGTGTTATCTACATGTTGCCCATGTTGTGTTATCTACATGTAGCCCATGTTGTGTTATCTACATGCTGTGTTATCTACATGTAGCCCATGTTGTGTTATCTACATGCTGTGTTATCTACATGTAGCCCATGTTGTGTTATCTACATGCTGTGTTATCTACATGTAGCCCATGCTGTGTTATCTACATGTAGCCCATGCTTTGTAATCTACATGCTGTGTAATCTACATATTGCCCATGCTGTGTTATCTACATGTAGTCCATGTTGTGTTATCTACATGTTGTGTTATCCACATGTAGTACATGTTGTGTTATCTACATGTTGTGTTATCTACATGCTGTGTTATCTACATGTTGCCCATGCTGTGTTATCTACATGTTGCCCATGCTGTGTTATCTACATGTTGCCCATGTTGTGTTATCTACATGTTGCCCATGTTGTGTTATCTACATGTAGCCCATGTTGTGTTATCTACATGCTGTGTTATCTACATGTAGCCCATGTTGTGTTATCTACATGCTGTGTTATCTACATGTAGCCCATGCTGTGTTATCTACATGCTGTGTAATCTACATGCTGTGTTATCTACATGTAGTCCATGCTGTGTTATCTACATGATGTGTTATCTACATGCTGTGTTATCTACATGTTGTGTTGTCTACATATAATGCCCATGCCGTGTTATACACATGCTGTGCTATCTACATGCTGTGTTATCTACATGCTTTGATATCTACATGCTGTGTTATCTACATGTAGTCCATGCTGTGTTATCTACATGTTGTGTTATCTACATGCTGTGCTATCTACATGTTGTGTTATCCACATGTTGTGTTATCTACATGCTGTGCTATCTACATGTTGTGTTATCTACATGTTGTGTTATCTACATGTAGTCCATGCTGTGTTATCTACATGTTGTGTTATCTACATGTAGTCCATGTTGTGTTATCCACATGTTGTGTTATCGACATGTAGTCCATGTTTTGTTATCCACCTGTTGTGTTATCTACATGTAGTCCGTGTTGTGTTAACTACATGTTGTGTTATCTACATGTAGCCCATGTTGTGTTATCTACATGCTGTGTTATCTACATGTTGTGTTATCTACATGTAGCCCATGTTGTGTTATCTACATGTAGCCCATGCTGTGTTATCTACATGCTGTGTAATCTACATGCTGTGTTATCTACATGTAGTCCATGCTGTGTTATCTACATGTTGTGTTATCTACATGTAGTCCATGTTGTGTTATCCACATGTTGTGTTATCTACATGTAGTCCATGTTGTGTTATCCACATGTTGTGTTATCTACATGTAGTCCATGTTGTGTTATCTACATGTTGTGTTATCTACATGTAGCCCATGTTGTGTTATCTACATGCTGTGTTATCTACATGCTGTGTTATCTACATGTTGTGTTATCTACATGTAGCCCATGTTGTGTTATCTACATGTAGCCCATGCTGTGTTATCTACATGCTGTGTAATCTACATGCTGTGTTATCTACATGTAGTCCATGCTGTGTTATCTACATGTTGTGTTATCTACATGTAGTCCATGTTGTGTTATCCACATGTTGTGTTATCTACATGTAGTCCATGCTTTGTTATCTACATGTTGTGTTATCTACATGTAGTCCATGTTGTGTTATCCACATGTTGTGTTATCTACATGTAGTCCATGCTTTGTTATCTACATGTTGTGTTATCTACATGTAGTCCATGTTGTGTTATCCAGATGTTGTGTTATCTACATGTAGTCCATGCTGTGTTATCTACATGCTGTGTTATCTACATGTTGTGTTATCTAAATGCTCCAGTATATTCCCCTCCCCCCTCCCTTCTCCAGTATCTCTCTCTCTCTCTCTCTCTCTTTCTCTCTCTCTCTCTCTGTCTCTCTCTCTCTCTCTCTCTCTCTCTCTCTCTCTCTCTCTCTCTCTCTCTCTAATTTCCCTCCCTATCTCCCTCTCTGTCCATCCAGCTCTCTCTCCAGGGGAGGATCCCTGTTGCCCGCCGACCTCCATCCTCACCCCATGCAGTCACCATGGAAACTGGGTCAGCTCCTCAGTGTCCACAGCAGCAGTGTGCCTGTGCCTGTGCGTGTGTGAGGTGTGGAGAAACAGGGCATGGAATATGGAAATGGACATGAAATAGTGTGTGTATGTTTATGTTTGTGTGCGTATACCACTTAAAAATACCCTCTCAACCAGTTCAATGTTGGCTACACTTCATTCAGGTCCAGTGACGACCCGTCATTCACGGCAGTTGGGGCTCAATATATAAATAAACATGTAAATGAAAATCACAAACATTCAGCCTTAATGTCAATGAAGAATGATTCGTAGGTGGAAGAAGAGGAGGACCAATGCGCAGCGAGGGAAGTGTCCATGTTTTTAATAAAATACCTGAACAAAAATACGACAAACGAACAGTCCTGTATGGTGAATGGAAAAACACAGAACAGAAAATAATCACCTACGAAACATAGGTGGGAAAAGGCTACCTAAGTATTATTCTGAATCAGAGACAACGAACGACACCTGCCTCTGATTGAGAACCATACCAGGCCAAACGCATAAACGCAACATAGAGAAAACGAACATAGGCTACCCACCCCAACTCACGCCCTGACCAAACTAAAACAAAGACATGACAAAGGAACTAAGGTCAGAACGTGACACTGTTAAATAGGAAGGTGGAGGGAGGGTTCCTTCGTGGGCAAGTTTTGTCATCAAACTTTGTCATAAAAGTCTGGCGTTCTCTGGATTTATGGTGCTTTCATGACACCTGGTAACTCGAAAAAAGGTGACGTCAGTGATCTTCAGGTTGTAAGAGGCCAGATTTACAATTCCGAGTTGGATGAAAGTTCATAACATATTTTCCCAGTTGTCTTGAACTCACTAAAGTCAGATCTTGCAGTTCCGAGTTAACAGTTGTTGGTAGAAAATAATGCAAAGAAAACAACCTTAATTTTTTTTGTACCATCATCTTTGAAATGCAAGAGAAAGGCCATAATGTATTATTATAGCCCAGGTGAAATGTAGATTTTTGGCCACTGGATGGCAGCAGTGTATGTGCACAGTTGTAGACTGATCCAATGAACCATTGCATTTCAGTTAAAAATGTCTGCCCAAATGTGCCTAATTTGTTTATTAATAACTTTTTCACATTCAAAATTGTGCACTTTCCTCAAACAATAGCATGGTATTCTTTCACTGTAATAGCTACTGTAAATCGGACAGTGCAGTTACATTAAAAATAATTGAAGATTTCTGACAATATCAGATATGTCTATGTCCAGGGAAATATTCTTGTTACTTACAACCTCATGCTAATCGCATTATCATACTTTATGGATGGGACACTGATCCCGAAGTAGTTTTAAGTAAGCACAGCACAACAAGGTGTGTCCAAAAATGTCTTGTATGCTGCTGCATAAAAATATTATGTAATATGCCGGGAGATATGTATACTGTAGGTAACAAAGTAATACTAAGCGTATGTTGTGATAATTTGGTCTATTTTCACCTCTTCATTTCACCTACTGCTCTGACTTGGTGGTGAACATGTAGCCTATATCCTGTTTTTGAGAAATGTAATTACTGAATATTTTAAGAGCTTTCATAGTTGGCTTACATGCCCCCTTTATTTATCCTATGGTTCTGACTTGGTGTACAGGGAGAATACTGTAAGAATGGTCCATGTTCTGAATTCTGTCGCTGTACATTTCAAAAGTGCTGAACAAATAGTTATATTGACCACGTCCGTCCTAGCTCGCTCATTAATGTCTTAATCAAAATTACAGATTGTGTCTTATCCGCTTGTCGTCCCCTTATGCCATAGTTTGTACATATCAATTGTCAGTAGAAAACACATTTGTTTTAAGCAAGTCAGCCATATCATTTTTTTTTTTTAAAGACAGAAAATGATGCTGAATGGACTGTTTCGCTGCCAGACAAGGCTCCGATGATAGCCAGGTGTAGCAGTGGTATCGTGCAATTCATGTAGTATTGTTTAGTGTTGTGTTTCAGCTTTGCTGTCATGTATCCCATGCTGGTGGCTTTGGAGGGAGGGAGGGAGGGATTAAAAAGGAGAGGGAGGAAATGGACACACACACCTCTCACTTACAACACCATCTCTAAACATCCCCCCACACACATCTCTCCTGGGAACCATTAATTGGCTAGCACCACGTAATGTCTGGATTATAAATGTAATTTACTGCTTCCAGACTCTCAGCCTCTAACCCTTCTGACCCCTAACACCTCTGGTGATGTGCCCTGTGTGTTGTTCACAGTAAAGAGCTCTGTGCACTAAAGAAGAGGAACCTGGTCGGTGTCATTGGTGTGTGTGTGTGTGTGTCTGTGTGTGTGTCTGTGTGTCTGTGTGTGTCTGTGTCTGTGTGTGTGTGTGTGTGTGTGTCTGTGTGTCTGTCTGTGTGTGTGTGTGTGTGTGTGTGTGTGTGTGTGTGTGTGTGTGTGTGTGTGTGTGTGTGTGTGTGTGTGTGTGTGTGTGTGTGTGTTGTATACAAGATAACCGACTATATCATGTGTGTAAAGCTATATATGATTTTACGACTGCAGTATCTCAACAGTGAAATTGTAACCTTCTCAAACAGCCTGATTTCTGAATAATGTGGTGAAAACATTGAAAAAGTAGTGGAATGGGATTATGTGAAGTATCCAAAACTTTAACTTTATGTCGTACAAATCACATTATTGTGGAAGCACCTCCTCTAAGAGAATTAATCAGGCTGTTTGAGAAGGTTACAATTTCACTGTCGATATATATATATATATATATATATATATATATATATATATATATATATATATATATATATATACTACCATAGAGGTCCTGGATGGTAGGAAGCTTGGCCCCGATGATGTACTGGGCCATACGCACTACCCTCTGTAGTGCCTTGTGGTCGGAGGCTGAGCAGTTGCCATACCAGGCAGTGATGCAACCTGTCAGGATGCTCTCGATGGTGCAGCTGTAAAACCTTTTGAGGATCTGAGGACCCATGCCAAATCTTTTCAGTCTCCCGAGGGGGAATAGGATTTGTCGTGCCCTCTTCACGACTGTCTTGGTGTGTTTGGACCATGTTAGTTTGTTGGTGATGTGAACGCCAAGGAACTTGAAGCTCTCAACCTGCTCCACCACAGCCCTGTTGATGCTCGGTACTCCTGTAGTCCACAATCATCTCATTTTAGCTTGATCACATTGAGACAATCTGAACCAATCAGAGACATCTTTCTTCGATGTCAGATTTGGTCCAATGTTAAGTTTAGATCTGGACCAAATCTGAACCAATCATGAACATCTATGTAAGTTTCACAAGTTTGGACAGTACAGTACAGTAGAGTAATAGTTATCAAACCTTTCCATAGGATCCCATATAACTGATCTATTCCAGAGCTAGCACACATGTATTTATCGTGTCAACTGATCCTCAAGCTCTTGAATATCACCTAGCTATCTTAAAAATGAATGCACTAACTGGTTGCCGCTCTGCTAAAAGTCTTGGGAACCACTGCAGTAGAATGCAGCAGAGTATATTTATATATACAGTGCCTTGCGAAAGTATTCGGCCCCTTTGAACTTTGCGACCTTTTGCCACATTTCAGGCTTCAAACATAAAGATATAAAACTGTATTTTTTTGTGAAGAATCAACAACAAGTGGGACACAATCATGAAGTGGAACGACATTTATTGGATATTTCAACATTTTTTAACAAATCAAAAACTGAAAAATTGGGCGTGCAAAATTATTCAGCCCCTTTACTTTCAGTGCAGCAAACTCTCTCCAGAAATTCAGTGAGGATCTCTGAATGATCCAATGTTGACCTAAATGACTAATGATGATAAATACAATCCACCTGTGTGTAATCAAGTCTCCGTATAAATGCACCTGCACTGTGATAGTCTCAGAGGTCCGTTAAAAGCGCAGAGAGCATCATGAAGAACAAGGAACACACCAGGCAGGTCCGAGATACTGTTGTGAAGAAGTTTAAAGCCGGATTTGGATACAAAAAGATTTCCCAAGCTTTAAACATCCCAAGGAGCACTGTGCAAGCGATAATATTGAAATGGAAGGAGTATCAGACCACTGCAAATCTACCAAGACCTGGCCGTCCCTCTAAACTTTCAGCTCATACAAGGAGAAGACTGATCAGAGATGCAGCCAAGAGGCCCATGATCACTCTGGATGAACTGCAGAGATCTACAGCTGAGGTGGGAGACTCTGTCCATAGGACAACAATCAGTCGTATATTGCACAAATCTGGCCTTTATGGAAGAGTGGCAAGAAGAAAGCCATTTCTTAAAGATATCCATAAAAAGTGTTGTTTAAAGTTTGCCACAAGCCACCTGGGAGACACACCAAACATGTGGAAGAAGGTGCTCTGGTCAGATGAAATCAAAATTGAACTTTTTGGCAACAATGCAAAACGTTATGTTTGGCGTAAAAGCAACACAGCTGAACACATCATCCCCACTGTCAAACATGGTGGTGGCAGCATCATGGTTTGGGCCTGCTTTTCTTCAGCAGGGACAGGGAAGATGGTTAAAATTGATGGGAAGATGGATGGAGCCAGATACAGGAACATTCTGGAAGAAAACCTGATGGAGTCTGCAAAAGACCTGAGACTGGGACGGAGATTTGTCTTCCAACAAGACAATGATCCAAAACATAAAGCAAAATCTAAAATAGAATGGTTCAAAAATAAACATATCCAGGTGTTAGAATGTCCAGACCTGAATCCAATGGAGAATCTGTGGAAAGAACTGAAAACTGCTGTTCACAAATGCTCTCCATCCAACCTCACTGAGCTCGAGCTGTTTTGCAAGGAGGAATGGGAAAAGATTTCAGTCTCTCGATGTGCAAAACTGATAGAGACATACCCCAAGCGACTTACAGCTGTAATCGCAGCAAAAGGTGGCGCTACAAAGTATTAACTTAAGGGGGCTGAATAATTTTGCACGCCCAATTTTTCAGTTTTTGATTTGTTAAAAAAGTTTGAAATATCCAATAAATGTCGTTCCACTTCATGATTGTGTCCCACTTGTTGTTGATTCTTCACAAAAAAATACAGTTTTATATCTTTATGTTTGAAGCCTGAAATGTGGCAAAAGGTCGCAAAGTTCAAGGGGGCCGAATACTTTCTCAAGGCACTGTATATATATATACAGTGGGGAGAACAAGTATTTGATACACTGCCGATTTTGCAGGTTTTCCTACTTACAAAGCATGTAGAGGTCTGTAATTTTTTATCATAGGCCATTCAACCGTGAGAGACGGAATCTAAAACAAAAATCCAGAAAATAACATTGTATGATTTTTAAGTAATTAATTAGCATTTTATTGCATGACATAAGTATTTGATACATCAGAAAAGCAGAACTTAAAATTTGGTACAGAAGCCTTTGTTTGCAATTACAGAGATCATACGTTTCCAGTAGTTCTTGACCAGGTTTGCACACACTGCAGCAGGGATTTTGGCCCACTCCTCCATACAGACCTTCTCCAGATCCTTCAGGTTTCGGGGCTGTCGCTGGGAAATATGGACTTTCAGCTCCCTCCAAAGATGTTCTATTGGGTTCAGGTCTGGAGACTGGCTAGGCCAGATGCTTCTTACGGAGCCACTTCTTAGTTGCCCTGGCTGTGTGTTTCGGGTCGTTGTCATGCTGGAAGACCCAGCCACGACCCATCTTCAATGCTCTTACTGAGGGAAGGAGGTTGTTGGCCAAGATCTCGCGATACATGGCCCCATCCATCCTCCCCTCAATACGGTGCAGTCGTCCTGTCCCCTTTGCAGAAAAGCATCCCCAAAGAATGATGTTTCCACCTCCAGTGACCAGGCCAAACACAGAAATAGAAAATCAAAGACAAACTAACATAGACAAACCACCCAACTCACGCCCTGACCATACTAAAACAAAAGACATAAAGGAACTAAGGTCAGAACGTGACATCTCCTCTCTTTCTGTAGTGGGATAAATGTCTCTCTTTCTGTAGTGGGATAAATGTCCTCTCTTTCTGCAGTGGGATACATTTCCTCTCTTTCTGTAGTGGGATAAATGTCTCTCTTTCTGTAGTGGGATAAATGTCTCTCTTTCTGTAGTGGGATAAATGTCCTCTCTTTCTGTAGTGGGATAATTGTATATTATCTTTCTGTAGTGGGATAAATGTCCTCTCTTTCTGTAGTGGGATAAATGTCCTCTCTTTCTGTAGTGGGATAAATGTCTCTCTTTCTGTAGTGGGATAAATGTCTCTCTTTCTGTAGTGGGATAAATGTCCTCTCTTTCTGTAGTGGGATAAATGTCCTCTCTTTCTGTAGTGGGATAAATGTCCTCTCTTTCTGTAGTGGGATAAATGTGTCTCCTTCTGTAGTGGGATAAATGTCCTCTCTTTCTGTAGTGGGATAAATGTCCTCTCTTTCTGTAGTGGGATAAATGTCCTCTCTTTCTGTAGTGGGATAAATGTCCTCTCTTTCTGTAGTGGGATAAATGTCCTCTCTTTCTGTAGTGGGATAAATGTCTCTCCTCTCTTCTGTAGTGGGATACATGTCTCTCCTCTCTTCCTCTGGTCTAAGATTAGCAAGGCACGATTGATGTGCTGTGTTTGAGGCCAAGTTTAGACTGTTGTGCGTATGGTAAGGTAGTTTAGACAGAGGGTTTAGATATCACTATGTGTTAGATTAATTTACAGTAACAGAGGGTTTAGAGGTCACTGTGTTAGATTTTGTATGAGGAACATTGTGGTCAATGGAGGATTTTGGTGAATTCATTAAAGGTATTGTCCCCTGGGTTGTTGTCTCCTTACCTTGTCTCCTCTCCTTTTTTTGCGGACTGATGCCAATGAGCTGGAGAGGTCATCCGCCATATTCCATGAATCTATATTGGTTTTAAGATCCATGCAGATGGAGGAGAGAAGAGGAAGAGGAAGAGGAAGTACTGAGATTAACCTTTTGTCTCATTCTCGTGGACTTTAGATGGGCGGGGGGGGGGGGGGGGGGGGGATTAAACAGACACATACATACGTGTACATGTGTGAGCAGACACACACACACACACACACTAAACTGAAGTGCTTTCCTCTGCCCCAACCTCTCCACTCAACCAGACTACCAGTGGAGCCGTGGACAGGCAGGCCTCTCAACCCACTTTAGCCCAACAGAGTGCACCATGTGTGGGCTACAAGGCCAAGCCCCTCAGCCTCTCCAGCTCTGGACGACCACCCACCCACACACACACACCACAGAGAGAGAGAGACAGAGAGAGATTTCGGAGGAGGGTGGGGGGGGGGGGGGGGGGTGCAGAGAGAGAGGGGGGGGCAGAGAGTGAGAGAGAGAGAGGGAGACAGAGGGGGAGGGGGGAGAGAGAGAGAGAGAGAGAGACAGAGAGAGGGGGGGGGGAGAGAGAGATTTCGGAGGTGGGGGGGTGCAGAGAGAGAGAGAGGGAGGGAGAGAGAGAGAGAGAGGATGCAGAGAGTGAGTGTGCAATGGGGATTGGCAATATGGCCCAAATATCATATTGCAATATTTTTCACATTGTTGACGGTATTTTATGTTTTTTAATGAAGTTCTAAATATTAATTATGAGTAGTTAATTACCCTAGGGTGGCGACACATACATGATACATGATTTTAATTCGGGCTCCATTCTGATTGAACAGTATAAAACAATTTGACTTCAAAACCAATCATGTTCAACCTTTTCATAAAATTTCTGCATTTCTTGTTCTTTTGATATAATTTCCACACTGTGGCAGGTTTCCATGATACGGGCAAAACGTCTATGTTAATTGGTGAACTTTTGGAATCATTGAAATAAAATGATTATTCGAATTCTATAATTCTAATATAGTAGGCAGCACCTTGAATACATCGTTGTTTGACATGACCAAAAATTAAAAAACAAACAAACAAAAAAAGGCCATGGAGGAATTAACGTCAGGGTACGAACCAAAGTGTTGATCAGTGGTTCCAAATTAGATGTTACCTTACATGTTTTCTTCCCTCATGCAGCTAGCTACAGTAGTTAGCTAACATAATCATGCTTTGTCTATTCATCTGTGATTTAGAAGATAACAAACAACAGCGCTGGTACCACGGTGTATTAGCTAGCTAGCTGCGTTTGCTCTGACTCTTAGTAAATTTAGCAAGCTAGCTAGCCAGCTAACTAGAAATGACCATTAGTGGCTAACATGACTTTATTTTAGCCACAACTTTGCTAAGGAAAGACAAACTAGCAGGCTGTCGTTTGTAGAC
Organism: Oncorhynchus mykiss; assembly: GCF_013265735.2. Taxonomy (NCBI): domain Eukaryota; kingdom Metazoa; phylum Chordata; class Actinopteri; order Salmoniformes; family Salmonidae; genus Oncorhynchus; species Oncorhynchus mykiss. Next base: position 68,751,544 of record NC_048582.1, read on the forward strand.
AAGATCTTGTTGCATTTATCTGAGCGTGCAGAATGCAGAGTGAACTGCAGTCTGTGAACGTGCTTCTGACTCTGTGGTCAAGAAACTGCTATCTCTTTGACCCAGCAACTGCTCTCTCTTTGACCGAGCAATTGCTATCTCTTTGACCGGGGGCAGGGGCTTGGTGTGTGAAAGTGCTTCTGACTCTGTGGTTGAGCAACTGCTTAATTAAGCAATAAGCCCAAGGAGGTGTGGTATATGGACAATATATCACAGCTAAGGGCTGTTCTTAGGAGTGGCAGGTAGCCTAGTGGTTAGAGTGTTGGGCCAGTAACCCAAAATCAAATCAATATTTGTCAAGTGCGCCAAATGCAACAGATGTAGATCTTAGAGTGAAATGCTTACATACAGGCTCTAACCAACAGTGGAAAAAAGGTGTTAGGTGAACAATAGGTAAGTAAAGAAATAAAACAACAGTAAAAAGACAGACTATATACAGTAGAGAGGCTATATACAGTAGAGAGGCTATATACAGTAGAGGATATATACGGTAGAGGCTATATACAGTAGTGAGGCTATATACAGTAGAGAGGCTATATACAGTAGAGAGGCTATATACAGTAGAGGCTATATACAGCAGTGAGGCAATATACAGTAGAGGCTATATACAGTAGCGAGGTATAACAGTAGCGAGGCTATATACAGTAGAGGATATATACAGTAGAGGCTATATACAGTAGTGAGGCTATATACAGTAGTGGGGCTATATACAGTAGCGAGGTTATATACAGTAGAGAGGCTATATACAGTAGCGAGGCTATATACAGTAGAGAGGCTATATACAGTAGCGAGGTTATATACAGTAGAGAGGCTATGTACAGTAGCGAGGCTATATACAGTAGAGAGGCTATATACAGTAGAGAGCCTATATACAGTAGCGAGGCTATATACAGTAGAGAGGCTATATACAGTAGAGGCTATATACAGTAGAGCGGCTATATACAGTAGAGAGGCTATATACAATAGCGAGGCTATATACAGTAGAGAGGCTATATACAGACACAGGTTAGTCAGGCTGATTGAGGTAGTATGTACAGTGGGGCAAAAAAGTATTTTGTCAGCCACCAATTGTGCAAGTTCTCCCACTTAAACCGATGAGAGAGGCCTGTAATTTTCATCATAGGTACACTTCAACTATGACAGACAAAATGAGAAAGAAAATCCAGAAAATCACATTGTAGGATTTTTAATGAATTTATTTGCAAATTATGGTGGAAAATAAGTATTTGGTCACCTACAAACAAGCAAGATTTCTGGCTCTCACAGACCTGTAACTTCTTCTTTAAGAGGTTCCTCTGTCCTTCACTCGTTACCTGTATTAATGGCACCTGTTTGAACTTGTTATCAGTATAAAATACACCTGTCCACAACCTCAAACAGTCACACTCCAAACTCCACTAAGGCCAAGACCAAAGAGCTGTCAAAGGACACCAGAAACAAAATTGTAGACCTGCACCAGGCTGTGAAGACTGAATCTGCAATAGGTAAGCAGCTTGGTTTGAAGAAATCAACTGTGGGAGAAATTATTAAGAAATGGAAGACATACAAGACCACTGATAATCTCCCTCGATCTGGGGCTCCACGCAAGATCTCACCCCGTGGGGTCAAAATGATCACAAGAACGGTGAGCAAAAAATCCCAGAACCACACGGGGGGACCTAGTGAATGTAACAAAGCCTACCATCAGCAACACACTACGCCGCCAGGGACTCAAATCCTGCAGTGCCAGACGTGTCCCCCTGCTTAAGCCAGTACATGTCCAGGCCCGTCTGAAGTTAGCTAGAGAGCATTTGGATGATCCAGAAGAAGATTGGGAGAATGTCATATGGTTAGATGAAAACAAAATATAACTTTTTGGTAAAAATTCAACTCGTCGTGTTTGGAGGACAAAGAATGCTGAGTTGCACCCAAAAGAACACCATACCTACTGTGAAGCATGGGGGTGGAAACATCATGCTTTGGGGCTGTTTTTCTGCAAAGGGACCAGGATGACTGATCCGTGTAAAGGAAAGAATGAATGGGGCCATGTATCGTGAGATTTTGAGTGAAAACCTCCTTCCATCAGCAAGGGCATTGAAGATGAAACGTGGCTAGGTCTTTCAGCATGACAATGATCCCAAACATACCACCAGGGCAACGAAGGAGTGGCTTCGTAAGAAGCATTTCAAGGTCCTGGAGTGGCCAAGCCAGTCTCCAGATCTCAACCCCATAGAAAATCTTTGGAGGGAGTTGAAAGTCCATGTTGCCCAGCAACAGCCCCAAAACATCACTGTGCTAGAGGAGATCTGCATGGAGGAATATGCCAAAATACCAGCAACAGTGTGACAAAATCCTTGTGAAGACTTACAGAAAACGTTTGACCTCTGTCATTGCCAACAAAGGGTATATAACAAAGTATTGAGATAAACTTTTGTTATTGACCAAATACTTAACAATTAGTCATGGTATATTATCCAAATACCACTAACCACAGAGGTGCAAACCAAACACTGGAAAATACGGTTATAGAAGGTGAAGTATAATTTTATTTTAGACTCAGTCGGTCTTAGCACGTTGAGACTCTGCCCACCTGTGGGGAAAACAACCCCAATGGCTCACAGCAAAAAAACAAAAAATTCAAATGCAATTTAATTTAATAGTTTTTAGTCAATTACAAAACTCCATTTAAGACAGGTACAATGTCTAAAGATGAGTTTTTAACATTGCCTTCTATCTAGAGTTCTCAGTACTTAGGCAAAATGTAATATTGTTTGACGATGCTAGCAGCCACTTGAGTGAGTGAATGCTAGCTAGCTACTGAACTGGAAATTAAGCTAGCCAAGATCCAACAACATAAATAAACAAGACTATAAATCTACAAGTCGTGAGTGGAGTTACACTCTCCCACGCCGACTAGCCTGAAGCCAGAAGTCTTCTCACTGACTCTATTTCTCTATGTGTCACGACTTCCGCCTCTCCTTGTTCGGGCGGCTTTCGGCGGTCGACGTCACCGGTCATCGCCGATCCAACCTTTCATTTTCCATTTGTTTTGTCTTGTTTTCCCGCACACCTGGTTTGCATTCCCTCATTACTCGTCTTGCACACAACCCTCTGTTTCCCCCCATGTCTGTGTGTGGAATTGTTATGTGTAAATGTATGTGTACTCCAGGCTGGTTTGCATTCCCTCATTACTCGTCTTGCATATAACCCTCTCTTTTTTTCTGAGTGCCGTGTTTTGTTCGCCTCAATAAAGGGCTCCATTTCTGCTCTCCTGCGCCTGACTTCCCTGCAGCCAGTCCCTATGCCGGAGCGAACCGTAGGGCAGGATGTTTTCAGCTGGCTACAACACAGCTTTTCGGCAGGTTTTGTTATATCTCTTTTACAATGAAGGTCAGTAGGAAAGAATGTTTTCCCCAATTTGTGTGCGTGGTCGAGGGGAATTCCTTATTATTACGTGAGTATCGACTTGGAGTTTAGTGAAATACTGTATACTGCCCAGGTCTAGTGTGCAATATACTTCTTAGTAAGTAAAACAATCAGGCACATGATGCCAGTTATGTTGCCCAGGCAAATGTCGCTACAGTACAATAATGCCAGTTATGTTGCCCAGGCAAATGTCGCTATGGTGCAATAATGCCAGTTATGTTGCCCAGGCAAATGTCGCTATGGGACAATAATGCCAGTTATGTTGCCCAGGCAAATGTCGCTATGGGACAATAATGCCAGTTATGTTGCCCAGGCAAATGCCGCTATGGGACAATAAAGTGTATATTATTTCATTAAATGAAGATCCTGGTGAAAAAGAAAAGCCTCTTTTTAAATGTCCAAAGCAAGCTGTCTTTACTCTTAGCCCATCTCTCTCTCTCTCTCTCTCTCTCTCTCTCTCTCTCTCTCTTTCGCTCTCTCTCTCTGTCTCTCTCTCTCTCTCTCTCTCTCTCTCCCTCTCTCTCTCTGTCTCTCTCTCTCTCTCTTTCGCTCTCTCTCTCTGTCTCTCTCTCTCTCTCTGTCTCTCTCTCCCTCTCTCTCTCTCTCTCCCTCTCTCTCTCTGTCTCTCTCTCTGTCTCGCTCTGTCTGTCTCTCTCTCTCTGTCTCTCTCTCTATTTCTCTCTCTCTCTCCCTCTCTCTCTCTCTCTCTCCCTCTCTCCCTCTCTCTCTCTCTGTCTCTCTCTGTCTCTCTCTCTGTCTCTCTCTCTCTCTCTCTCTCCCTCTCTCCCTCTCTCTGTCTCTCTGTCTCTCTCTGTCTCTCTCTCTCTCTCTCTGTCTCTCTGTCTCTCTCTCTCTCTCTGTCTCTCTCTCTCTCTCTCTCTCTCTCTCTCTCTCTCACCTCTCTGTCTCTCTCTCTCTCTGTCTCTCTGTCTCTCTCTCTCTCTCTGTCTCTCTCTCTCTCTCTCTCTCTCTCTCTCTCTCTCTCTCTCTCTCTCACCTCTCTGTCTCTCTCTCTCTCTGTCTCTCTCTCTGTCTCTCTCTCTCTCTGTCTCTCTCTCTCTCTGTCTCTCTCTCTCTCTGTCTCTCTCTCTCTGTCTCTCTCTCTCTCTCTCTCTCTCTCTCTGTCTCTCTGTCTCTCTCTCTCTCTGTCTCTCTCTCTCTCTCTCTCTCTCTCTCTCTCTCTCTCTCTCTCTCTCACCTCTCTGTCTCTCTCTCTCTCTGTCTCTCTGTCTCTCTCTCTCTCTCTCTGTCTCTCTCTCTCTCTCTCTCTCAAATTCAAATTCAAATTCAAGCTGCTTTATTGGCATGAAAAACATTGTGTCAATATTGCCAAAGCAACAATGTATACAATATACATTGTAACAAAGTTATAAATGATAGCAAATAATAATATAAAATGGTAGTAAATAATAATACAAAATTAAATACAAAAATAATAACAATAAAATGGTAACAGTCTACAGTAAACATTAATAATTATAGTAATAACAATAATAGTAATAATAAGTAAGTTACTGTTTACTATGCAGATGTTATTATTCAGTGTCCCTCAGGCTATGGCAGGAAAATACATATTTGGCTGCAAGAGGAGCCATTGCTCCTTCGCCCATGAGTATTCTTAGTTTTTCCTCTGGGTTCAATTTGTAAAAATGTGGAATATATGTAGTCATTTCTGTGAATAATGAATCTCTTTGTGAGGAATATTTATCACAGTAAAGGAGAAAGTGCATCTCTGTCTCTACCTCCCCTGTCATGCAGTGACCACATACACGCTCCTCTTTGGGTAGCCATGTCTTTTTATGTCTGCCGGTTTCTATTGCCAATCGGTGGTCACTCAGCCTGTACTTGGTAAGGATCTGTCTCTGCTTCGTATCTCTGACAGAGTAGAGATAATCAGCCAATTCATATTCTCTGTTTAGGGTCAGATAGCAATTTAGTCGGCTTTGGGATTTTGTTTCGTTTTTCCAGTATTGTAAATATGATTCCTTTGA